>NW_006400032.1:1529525-1544620 GCF_000299155.1 Elephantulus edwardii
ACAAGTTAGGTTTTCAACTCTGTTTCCTCTGCCCTTAGTTTGTGTTAGAGCCATTAATTAGATCAAGAGGAGTTTGGGCCATGAACTATGTTCAGTCTCAGTTGAGTCCATTTGCCAAGCCTGCAAAGAGTAGCTGCTTAGGATTTTCACTCCCCCCTGTCCCCGCCGACCTGGAATTCATTGTGGAATCTTCTGGAGTGGAAAACATTTTAGCTGTCTTTCTAGTCACTGAGAATTGCCCTTGCAAGGAGGACTTGCTGCCTCGTACCATCCACTGGATTCTGTAGCAACCATGTGGACAGCAGATGAAGACTGGGTGATCCTGCGCCATCCTCATAATGTCCATTGTGAGGGTGTGTGAGCCTGTTGTTGCAGTCACTCCTATCGGTCCGTCTCATTGAGAATTTGGGGCTGGGAATTGTGTTGCCAGTGCAAAGATTGGAATCCACTAGTTGCTCTGTGGGAAAAAGATGCACAGTCTCCTCTCAGGTTGATCAGTCTCTGAAACCAACTGGAGGGTGTCAGTCAGTTCTGAGTTGACAGCTGTGAGTTTGAATTTGGATTGATGGGTTTGTTTGTTTGTTTGTTTGTTTTAACTATTCACTGGCCTTTTGGTAACTTTAATGAGCTCTGAATGACATTTGCTCTGAAAAAAATTGGTCTCTGAGCCTGAGTTTCTTCTACTGTAAAGAGATTGGTATATACAGTTAGTTCCAGGTTATAAACATCTGACTTTCTGGCAACTTCTGTTTGCCCTTTACTGTAAGGTAAATTCACCCTCACTTTGAACCAATCCTGACTAGTAAATTCTTCATCACAGTCATCTGGCTGCATGGGCCACTTTTAAATCATTGTAGAGGCTTTGAGCCTTTGGCTGCACTAAAGTCATACTAAATAAGAACCGTATGTAGTATGTACACCTTCCCACGTAACCTACAAACTTGCCTTAAAGACACGCTTAGGAACGGATCTCATTTGTAATTGGCTGATTCTTAGTAATTTTAACTTTCAGTAACCGAGTGCATGAGGACATAGGAAAACACAGACTTTGCTCTGATGTTCTGTGCTTTGACCTCGTGACGATAGATGGGCCGAGAACAGTTGAGATAGCTTCATTTTTGTCCCAGAGTCTATGAGAATTTAGAAACATAGGCTCTTAATTGTTCACAGCTGGGGAATGGCTCGAGCAGTAATAAAAGTTAGGAAGAGTATGGCTCACCTCTTAAGCTGTTAGTTTTGATCCATTGAATTTCTTTGATGTGAAGTTTGGCAATGTCTTCAAGTGGAACCATTTGGAGGCCATCCATCCTAGTTTTTGTTTAGCCGGTTTAAGTCAGCCTTGTCTCGATAATTTTATTACAGTGATATTAATGATGTGGTCTTCATGTCTCCCACCCAAATGTGTACATACACTCACAGACCAGCCCACATTCCTCAAAGTCCGTAAGACAGCCTCACTGCAGGGCACTTGAGCCAAAACCTTGAATTCTAGACCTGTATCCAATGTATCAAGAGCTCACAGCCTTGCCTCAGGGTCCCCTGCAGTTGTCATTTGTTAGGAGAAAAACCATTTGTTGTGAATGGAGTTGATCGATGATGAGACACTTCCTGCTATTTTCCCCACATGACCTCAAACCCCCAGAGTAACTACATGATGACTCAGTAAGTAGCGTAGGTGACACGAGCAGTTTTCAGTTACCTGCTAACATGAAGGTTGGTGGTTTGAGCCTCCCCAGCGTCTCTGTGGAAGGAAGGCCAGGCAGACGTGAAGAGCCTCTTTTTCCCTTCCTGTAGTGTTCACTGAGGGCACTGTGCATGCTTCTTAATGTTTTAAGTATTTACTTCTGGAGAGCCAGCTTGAGAATGCAAAACAGGAAAAATCCATTGGCATTTTGAGCGTTGAAGCCACAGAAGTTGTTGTTTGCAGTGTGCTGAAAACATAAGGTCCAAACAGCCGGAACAGGCCTGGTGCCAGGCAATTTCACTGCGTTAGAAAGAAGAGTTTTGAAGCAGTCCCCTTAGGATTATCTCGACCCAGCAGCTGCTGAGTTTGATTATGCACATTCTGCTCTTGGAGACTTACATTAACCGGAAGGTCCCTGGGGTACCCCAGGGCTGTCTCTTAAACAAAAGATCTTTCTCTTGGACACCCAAGGGCAAAAGCCAAAACCATGTGGAGATTCAGAGACGGTGGAACACTCGAAGACTGGAATGACGAGAAAAGTCTAAGGAGGAAGCTGGTTGCTTAAAGTACCTTTTAGACTCTTACCAGGACAGACTGGAGGAAGGTGCTGAGCATCAGAGAGGTCAACTGGCTGACCCAAAGAGGACCAGCCAGAACTGAAATACAGGTTAGAGCTGTTTCATATGGGGCCATGACCTTGATGACTTGCTTCTCATACCACTGCCTAAACTAGGTTGGTATTATTATGCACAGTTGAGTTAGAACCGACCCAAAGTTGACTCTCCAGAGGCGGTAAAGTGCCCGGGAAGAGATTGCCCATCTTTCTCCTGCAGAGCAACTGGTGGATCTGAACCGCATACTTTTGTGTTGGTAGCATGATTTCCTTACCACTGGGCTACCAGATGTGTATGATACTGAATAATCTCACACGCGAGCAAAATACTGTATACCATCCAGAAATGACGAGAATAAATACACTGACCGTTCAAGAGGCTGCTGTGAGGGAGAAACATGGGCTCTCTCTTCTAATGCAGTTTACTGCCCCTGAAAACCCACTGGAGGGCCACTTATTATTTGGTTCACACTAAGTGGTAGTCAAAACAACAACAGTTTCTTTCTCTCTCTACACACACACACACACACACACACACACACACACATTTGTATTTATATTTCTAGTTGAGTTGACTGATAAACTTAAAAAGTTAACAGCATCATTTTGGAATCATACATTAACTACTTTATAAACTGTTCAGTCATTTTCTTTTTAAACAGTGATAATTTTCTTGCTGTTTGTGATCATTGAGTCCCTTCCAACTTGTAGCAGCTGCATGTATGCAGAGTAGAGCTAACTGCTCCACAGGGTTTTCAAGATGAGACCTTCCAGAGGCAGAGCACCAGGCTCTGTTCCAATGCGTTGGTTTTGAACCCTTGACCTTTCAGATAATAGTCAAGTGCTTTGCTATTTGTGCTAACCAGAGACCAGTAGCATTTCATGAGTAGTGTTTCTTGAGAAGGAAAACCTGCCACTAAGCAGACCATCCCAGTAAGTTCTCTGTAACATTCTTCAAGGCAAACAAGGCATATGGAGAAGTACTGGAAGGCTTGAAACCAGCAATGCTATTTGGAAACCTAGGGAAGCTCTTTACATAAGGAACACTTTTGTTCAACTTTGGCCCTGTCTGGAGCTGGGCTGCAGTGTCAGAGGATTTATGGTCAACCAGTCTGGAGAAGGTAGGTGGGCCGGCATTATCTGTATGGAAGGATACGTGTGGGGTCTTTGAGCCTCGGGCTGTCCCTGGAACAAAAGGCTTTGTCCGGGAAGATGGCTATCTTGAAGTGCTTTGAGAGCAATGTGTTGCCGTTTAGTCCACATCTGTGTTGGGTAGTGAGAAATTTTCCCTGCTTTGTGGCTGTAACAAGATCCCCAGTCTTCTTCCTTTCAAAGATTGGGAAGCTAATTTATTGTAGGAAATCACACATTAAATCCGAGGATATCATTAAAACACGGGGTGCTTTCTCTTCTTGCCCAAGTAAAGGATTGAGCTGTGCAGGTTTTGTGTGATATAATGGAACTATTTAACATTGTTTGACCTAATGTGTTTTCACTAAGCAAGAGAGGAAAAAGTAAGATGGACGTATTCATTGAAATTCTAAAGGGACCCCAGTCTACTTTTATCCTTCTTAATGGTGAGGCTTATTCATTTGTAAAGGTTATGTTGAGTGTGTATCTCTTTCTTGTGGCCTAGTCAACCTTCTGCAGAGGCAAAAGAAAATGATACCTTTAGGATACTGTTTAAATAAAGTGGAGTGTCTTCTCCCCTCCTCTTCTTCTTTGCTTTGCATTTATTCTACATTTCTTTGCATTTATAGCTAAGATTTTGGTGTTCTCTGAAGTTAGAAGACAAGGCGGGGGAGAAGAAAAGGCAGGGGAAGGAGAGAGGTTGGAAAGAGAGATGTCCTAAATAGGAGTGGGGATATTTCTTTTTCTTTTTAAATTTAGTGACCCAGTCAGGGCATGTCAACGTGTATTTATTATTGATGCACTTTTAAAGTGGTGGATTGAGGTGGATTGATTCAGTAACTGGGAATAGGTGTGTGTCAGAGACAGTGAGACTGGCACAGGGTAGAGCAGGGTTTAGAACTGTTGTACATAGATTGGGTCGCTATGAGTCGCAGGTGACGCGACAGCACATAACAGCAACAAAAACAACAAAAAATTTAGTGACCTAAGCAGGGCATGCCAATGTGTATTTATTATTGATGGGCTTTTCAAGTACCGATTGCCTGGAAGTGAAGTTTTCAGGTGGTTACCTAACTTTTTCCTCTGGCTAGGGAAAAGTGAGGGCAGAGGAGAGCAGGCTGTTAATATTGTTGTTCTTCACTAAAGATGCCCCTTTGAGTACGGTGGAAATAGGAGGCATCCAAAGGTAGTTAATCCTTTCCTTTCTGCTCCTCTTCATGGCTATCAGTGGCTCTTCACCCCATGGTATTGTGAGGCCAAATGATAGCAAAGAAGACATCTAAAGTGATTTTCTTGGTGGGTAATTACTTTGGTTTATATGAAGTATTCTAAACCTGTTAGGAAAAACTGTGTGGACTTCTAATTCTAAGTTAAGAAAAAAGAACTTTAAGGATATCTGATCTATAGTTGAAATTGATCTGTACTTGAAATAGTTTTCAAACTAGCTAACTGAATTTTTAGAACATGAAAAGAATGGTTTCAGGATGTTACGTGTATGATAACTCCTACATACATCTCACTTACAGATGGTCACCCCCACCAGAGGAAGAATTGCTCAGGTGCTGGGCTTATCTAGGGAAGAGTTCTGTCTGCTTAGTTCTGCATTCATTTTATACCAGTGCAGTGTTTTTCTCACCTGCTGCTTCTACCCGGGGTTGGAATTTTCCCTTGTCATTGCTCATTATTCTTTGCCGTTTGAATGGGAATGCGTCCTCTTTTCTGAGAGCCAGAAGATTCTTTGTAGTTCATCAAGGAAAATTTCACCAAGGAGTTACTATTTCACTTGTTCCATAGTAAATAGCTCACACAACAGTGATAAATTTGAAATCTCTTTTTAAAAATCTTTCTGGCAAAAAATTGCATAGAGTTGCTTTTTGGCAGTAAAACCCCTTTGCTGTATTACACTGCCATTCTTTATAATCCCTTCTTAGAGGATTTGGGTTGTTTTGCTGCTTAACCTAAACCACGTTGGCATGGCGTTTGGGGCCATGCTGAAGGATAGAAGTAGTTCAGGAAGAATAACGGAGGGATCCCTTAGGTTTTCTTAAAGAAGGAAGATGAATGTGTGGTGGATAGATGAAAATACAACATGCTGGAAAATGTTAATTAGGAATTTTGTTTGGGAGTTAAGCTTGCCCCAGTGGATTGGGCCTCTTCCAAGATGGTGCCCTAAGTCCTTGGTTCTTGGGGAGGAACCTTTCTTTTTCCTATGTTCTAGGGGTGATTTACATCTTTAAGCCGCATAAAAATTTGTGGAAAGGTGATTAGTTTAATTGGCTCTCTATTATAATTACTCAGTAGGAGCTGACTGTAGGACAGCTATTATAGACTCAGATGTCGGTAGGAAGAGGGAGGAGATCATTGAAAACAGCAGCAATATTATAAAACTCCAGTTTAAACGTGTATTTAATAACAAATCACCTTAGTAGTCCTTTAAGAAGCATGGAAGTATTCATAGTGAGTTGGTATAAGAATCTATGCCCCCAAAAAGAGGTAAGATTTTTCCCCCCCTCCCTATGATAATTGTGGATAATTGCCCTAATTAACTTCCCTTAAAACATAAGATGAGAGTAAGAGAACTGTGGTGGATGTAAAATTGATCGGAGTGTGTGTGACTTAGAAATTGTCTACAGTCATTGCCACGGCACACAGGGTGGCCGTAACGATAGTGTTACCCTTTTTCTTCTTCTTCTTCTTTTTTTTTTAAAGCGCTGTTCTGTGCAGGCAGGCTGTGTAAAGTGGAGTATTTTTCTTTCACATCAAAGGGAAGAGAAAGCTACGCAGACATCGAGCTGTGAGAAGTGGGGAGTTAGCATTAGGAAGCTATGTGTGGAATGTCGTAGTTCATGGACCAGGGACCCTGAAGTGAATCCAGGTGCTGGTACCGTACTATGTTTTCCTGGTGTGGCATGACCGGAGGCAGAAATTGCAGCCAGATGCATGAGAAACAAAACTGATGGCTTTATTGGACATTCTTTTCATGAAATTTAACTTTCTAATGTGCACATACATCACCCTGGGGATGTCATTATAAATGGCTGACCTTTAGGGAGGGGGGCGTGGCTGCTGTTCCTGTCTGCACAGCTCGACCCAGCTCAGCTTTGATTCCATCCCACATCTGCTGAGCATGTGAGAGACACACACACACATACAGAGAGAGAGAGAGAGAGTGTGAGAGAGTCTGATGTGCACTGACAAATGGCTAAAAAGATAGGAAAACCACTCAGAACTCATTGGTGTTAATTCTCCAGTTAGAATGTCAGGTCTCTTGAATTGCAGATGTAGAAGTTACAGCATCAACTTTGTAAACGTCTGTGGAAGGCAGTACCAGGAAGTGCACCTGGGCACAGATCACCTTTCTGTGTCCCAGCTCCCCTCTCTGCTAGCTGGGTTCAACAGTTGGAGGGCCCCTGAGAACACTGCACCAATGCTGCAAAGCTTGTTCTCAACACACACTGGTAATATTTAAAAAGCAGCCCTCTTTCTTGTTCTTTCTTCCCACTGGAAGTCAGAACACTGATGCATGTGCCGTGGTATATATGCTCCTAGTAAACAGTGCAGATTCATAGTAGAGTCTAATGCCCAGTCATTTGTGCACTTCTGTGGGTGTTTCTTCATTCTGTGTTGTTTCTGGCACCATTCTTGCTAGGATGTTTGGCTTGAGGACTTGCCCAGCAATTATAGGTGATCTTCTGTGGGGTGAGAATTTAAGTGAGACAAGACTTGGTCGTTGTTCAGCAGGTAACCTAGATTTCCATATGAGCTCTGGGAATATCAGAGGAATTGGGTCACAGTAATACATAGCTGTACTCTATGCTTGAAACTCACTCTAGAGAAATTGTTGGAAGTCCTGCCTTCCCTCTCTCCCTCCCTGTTGACTCCCAGTCAGGGCCTCAGCCTCTACCCCACTGTTCTTTAATGTTAGGACTCGGCTGTACCTGCCCCATTGGTTGCTCTTGAGTTCGTCTGTAGCAGGAGAATGATGAAGCTTCTGGGCAGTGTGTGGTATCGTTGATGGGGTGGTACTGTTGATGGGGGAGTTTACCTTTTCATTCTTGGTTATCCTTGAGAAGTTTCTGCCCTCACCTTGGGCACCTATTTTCCTTGGTGTGGCTACAAACAAATTTCTTTCTGTTCCACCAACAGCTGACCTATCTCCCCACCTGACTCCCATGCTGATTGCATGGGGAAGTCTGCCAGCCAGAAAGTAGGAGAGTCGAATCCACTAGCCACTCTTTATGGGGGAAAGAGGTGGCAATCAGTGTATATAAAGACTTCCAGCCTTGGAAATCTTAGAAATCCTGTGAGCCATTTCTGCTTGGTCCAGTAGTTGGAATCAACAGCAGTAGGTTTGGTTTCTGGTGGTTTTTTTTTTTTTTTTTGGTATGGTTGTTTTATTAAAAAAGCACTGTTTGGGCTTTAGTTTCACATTTATAAAAATCAGACAAAGACCACTTGCTCTTAAAACAGATGGCTTCAAGGAAGAAGATACTGTGTGTCTTCTGAGGAAGGAGTGTAGGCTGTTTGTGTAGCTCTTTTAATTTACAGAGGGTTCTGGCAGTTCAAACCCACATCAGAAGAAAGATGTGGCAGTACACTTGTGGGAAGATTCACAGCCTTGGAAACCATATAGGGCAGCTTTAACACTGCTGTGTATCAGCATCTATTTTATAATTTACACAGCATTTTCCAAATTATCAGATGTGGTAGAAAAAACTGGTGATCTGCTTAGGGTAAAGACGAAATCTTAAGTAACCTCCAGATCCTCAGTGTAAACCTGTAGGTAACATCCACTTCGTTTTGCACGTGAGGAAAATGAGAATGGAGGATTGAAGGGGCAACTTCTCAGTGAGCATGAAGTATCAAGTTTGTGAAGCACCAACTGATAGAAATAACCATGGCCTTGGAATTGATTCTCAGGTAGAGGCAGGTATAGTGTACTTTCTATGTCTCTCCAGATACATAGACTAATACACTTTTCAGAGTAGCTTTTTTGTTTAATAGACTTTTCCTGAGGAGCTCTGTAACTGTTTTTGTTTTAGGCTGGTCTAAGGAGGTTAGGATTCTGTACTAATCATCAGTGATTGTGGACTTAAAAAGGAATCCTTAAAGGTAATGCAAATTTTAGGTTTCATAGGAGATGAAATACTGAAAATCATTTTAGATAGAAAAAGTGAAGCCAGCATGCTTGATATGCAGAGCTGACCTCCTTACAGCAATTGATTAAAAACACTCCTGTATTATAAAACAGTAATTTGTTTTCTAACATATTACCAGTAATAGAATGGCCAACTATTTTACGGGTTCTTCTCTCTTTTCCTTGAGCTTACAAAACAGTAGAGCATATATTTCATCCTATTTTCAGTAAGAGATTTCAAGAATGCCAAAGGGGTGGACTCCTGGCTCTGAGTGGTCACGCCCTGGAACCAATAACTAGGTCTCGGCTGGAGTATTGGTGGTAGAAGCAGTCAGGGCTCCCCACTTCCTTCTGTTTCTGATGCTTCTGTGAAACAGTGACAAGGAAGCCTGGCACCTTGCGGAAGACCCAGCAGTGCTCCGGAATCCGTGTTGGGGAGGTCAGAGCTAAGAGCCTTCCCGTATGACTTCGTGAAGGCAGAGATAAGGGCCTCCTGGGAAGATACTTCTCAATGTCTCTGTACCTCTTTGTCCTACTGTCTGGAATGACTCCATTTTCCAATACTGAGTTCCATTTCTCCGTGTGTTTGAATGTCAGGTTCATGTTTTTGTTTCATTCTCCATGTCTCCCTCTGATTTTTGGCACGGACCTATTCAAGATTTGTCTCAGCAGCTAGCCTGATCCATACTGAACCAAAAACAAATTTGTTTTTAAAGAATCAAAAAGCAAGCCCACTGCCATCAGTGTACTTCCTACTCCTGGCAGCTTGCCATCTGGATTCCAAGGCCGAGAGGAAACGGACTCCTCCTCTTCCTTTTGTGGGTCAGCTCATAGGTTTGAAATGCTAACCTTTTAGTTGGCAACCCAACACCTACCCTACCACACTATCCAGGCCTCCTGTGCAGGCCACCCCGATCTACCAGTTGGAGTTGGATTTGTTAGTGGGCATTGAAACAGCACATCTTAGGATTGTTCTGTTGTTGTTAGGTGTCATCAAGTCGTGTACAACCCATAGCAACCCTGTGAACACCACACCTGGACCGTGTTCTATCCTTTGCCATCCTCAGACTTCCTGGCCGACTAGAGCACAGTCCTGTCAGTCTACCTGCTTGGGGATTTTCTTCTCCTTCGCCGACCCTCTACCTTTCCAAGCATCATGTCCCTGTCCAAGCAACAGCCCCTCCTAGCAACATGCCCGAGGTACATGAGGCAAAGCTTTATCGTCTTTGCCTCCAAAGAGTACTCTGACTTAGAGAAGGGGTCAATAAAAATTTGTTGGCTGAATCACGGAGAAGAGAAATAGTGACTGAGAAAAATGGGATACATTATGTATACTGCACTGAAACAGATGAAGGAGAGAACTGTTTAAAAGGGATATATGATTAGGTATTATGTCGTGACAGGAGTCCAGAACGAAGGCTGCACAGTGGAGTGGACTTGGGGAGAGGGATTGTATAACAATGAAAGAAGTTTTCTTTTACTTTTCAAAGAGAAGAGCGAAGTATGGGGGGGGGTTGGCAAGGAGAAAAGTGCAAAATGAATGCATGGAAATCCAAAGTGTCTGTAAGCGTTCATTAAAATTAATAATAAAAAAGTACAAAAAAAGAAAAATATTGTGTCTTGTCTGTTGACAAAGTGAGAAGGAGACTGCTTGGGGCTTGGCTCTGAGCTTGGCACCTGTAATGTCATGGTGTTTTTCTAAAGCAGAAATCTCGTTGTGTCACTCTCCTATTTCAATTTCCTCAGAGGCTTTGACAATGGTCTTCAGTAAAGAAGGAGGTTCAGTGTTGGGCTGCTGACTTTTAAAATGGGCAGTTCAAAGCCACCAGCAATTCGTTGGGACAAGGATGATGCAGTCCCCTCTGGTAAACATTCACGGCCTTGGAGACCTACTGGAGGGTCATTATGAATATGAATTGACTTTACAGCAGTGGGTTTGATTTTGTTTTTTATCACCATGCTCATCACTCTAGGTGATGAACTTCTGTGTCACCCGTAGTATCAAAACCCAGGGCCCCATGCACAGCTGTGCACAGCCTGCTGGTTGGAGTTGGCTTGGGTTTGAAGCAAGGCTGCCTGGAGTTGGGACTGAAGGTGAATGCAAATACATGTGTGACAACGGCCAAAAGAAATGCATTTTTAAAAGGACATTGGCTATTTGGAAAGGGAGTTCAGCCATTTGTGTGTTCAATAACTAGAGAAAAATAGTCCTAAAGGATGTTTGCATGTTGTTGTTGTTAAGTCCTGTCGAGTCATAGAGGACTCATAGTGACCCTATGAACGAAAGACCTGTACTCTTTATAACTTTTGTTGTTTATCCATGTTCGTAGAATTTCCGGAGGCAAGCCATTTCAGAAGTGGATGTCATTCTTGCTTCCCAGCTTGTTTTAATCGGGAAGCTCCACCAGACACTGTCCACCAGGGGTAATCATTATCACATTTGACACATCAGTGTCACAGTGTTCAGCATCACAGCAATCATGAGTTACCTCTGTACAGCAAATAGACAGACCAGGGCTGTACAACCTAGAAGAATGTTTGACCCAAAACAATTAAAACTAGGCCTGAGGGCCACAGATTAAAATCACCCACCTTTGACTTGGTAGCATAACTTTCTATCCACTAGGCCAACTAAGCTCTCTCTCTGTGTTGTAGTTGTTATTATTAAGTGCTGTCAAGTGGTAGACAACTCATAGTGACCCTATGAATGAAAGACCTGAACACTTGTATAACTTTTGTCGTTTTTTTTCCCATGCTCATAGTGTTTCCCGAGGCAAGCCATTTCAGAAGTGGATGCCACTCCTCCTTCTTCAAAGTCATCCAGTTAATAAAAATGTCATTTTTCTGATTCTATAATCCATGTGTGTATGTGTGTGTGTGTGTGTGTATGTATACTGTGTATATTTTATGTGTATATGTATATATGTTTTGTGTGTGTATGATGCATGTATGTGTTTTTTGGTGTGTATATACATATGGAGAGAGAGAGATAAGGTGTACAATAGAGAGAGAGAAAATATGTACAGTTTTGGAATAGAAAAATGAGAATGATGAAAAAATAAAGTTTTGATTATGATGAGGAATATAAGTTTAAAATAAAAAAAGATGGAATAGTTGCACCTCTTGGACACTTCACTGTTATGAAATAACTTTATTAAATGATAGATTAGTGGGGAAGAGACATTATTTAGTCAAGGAGCTTGTAAAATTGGTATTTTGTTTCAATCCTTGCCTCAGGTCATATATCAAAATATGGTTCATGTGAATCGGAGTTAAATTTTAAAATCCTAAACTTAAAGAAAAATTGGGACATCTTTGATCTCCAAAAGAACCCAAGCAAGAACTAAATGATTGCTCAACTTGAATACAGAAGATTATTTTACTGACGAGCTTCAAATGACTAATTATGATCACAAGGAAAAAAATGCCAACTGAAACAAGTCATTTTTCTATCATCAAATTAGGACAGATTTAGAAAGTGCAAATACTCCTAAGGATTTGACTAGACAGTCTTTCTTGAAAGAGGTATGCTTTTAAAAATGATAGATATTTTCAAATGCTTTAATTCTTATTTTATATGTTGGGGCAACTTCCTGTTTAAAAATTAGAAGCAGTTACTTCCAAGTGAAAGTTTAGTTTCATGACCTACCTGAGTTACTTTTTTAAAAACGACACAACTTAATGCTTCCCCCCTTTATTAAACTTCAGTCTTTGCATTTGTCAAAGAAATAGCTGTCCTTCATTAACCATTATACTGTACTTCAGTATGTGAAAAATGGCATGGAGATGAACCTTTTGAATAAAGAAATTTGAGGAGTGCTGGTTGGGTTGGTGGGAGAAAGGCCTGGCTGTCTGCTTCTATGACTTTCCCAGGCTTACAAAGCCTGTGGGATGAGTCTGCACTGTGCTTTGGCAGGTGAAGTGGCTCTGTAAACCTCAGTGTCTTGAAGAAGAACATGTCAAGACATTGCATGTATAAGCCATGTTTGACTGTAGTCTCAAGTGCTCAAGTTC
Organism: Elephantulus edwardii; assembly: GCF_000299155.1. Lineage (NCBI taxonomy): Eukaryota > Metazoa > Chordata > Mammalia > Macroscelidea > Macroscelididae > Elephantulus > Elephantulus edwardii. The sequence continues at coordinate 1,542,105 of NW_006400032.1, forward strand.
TGTTGTAATTTCCCTATAACATTACTAATTCACCTGTATGACCTTGAACTAGGTACTTTTGAGTATTGATGTCATCATCTCTAAAATTACATGGTTGATTTAGATCCCAGCTGGGATACCCTCACAGAGCTGTATCAGGATCCTCAGTAGAGGCTAAGGTGGAGGTCCCGGGTTGGTTACCTGTAGCCTGGAAGACAGCCAAAAGGCCTGGCCAGAATGCTCCTTAATAATGAGGAGGCTTCGTCGCAAATACTTTGGACATGGTATCAAGAGGGCACAGTTCCTGGAGAAAGGCATCATGCTTTCCTGTAGTAGAGGGCCAATGAAAAAGAGGAATACTCTTTAAATAAAATAAGTGGATGCAGTGGCTGTCCCAAGGCGCTCGAACATGGCAGTGAATGTGAGATGGTACGTGATTGGGCAGGTTTCTTTTGTGCTGTACGTTGGGTCACTTTGAGGTGGAACCTACTTGAAGCATCCAACAACAGCCAAAGAGAGCGATGCAAAATACCACAAACAAAGCACACTTAACATGTAAGGCAATTTTTTTTCTTGGAGTCCTTTTTTGATAATCTTCCAAATTTACTAAGGATATGCTGAATTTAAATGATGAAAGGTTACCAAGAACAACTTTACTTGAAGCCTTTTTTTAAAAAAAATACATTTCAGAAGTACAAATGTCCATGGCTGTAAGAGTTGAAAATCCAGCAAAAATAAAACACGTTAGTTTTCTCATTATGTCAAGTCAATTTCCAGGAGCATTTAGATCCCAGGATTTCTTGCCCAGTGTTTATTTTCCAAAATAAGGTGGTTTAAGATGTGATGAAATAACCTCAGGGTGCATGCTTTTTTCTAGAGAATGAGTTAGATGCTTTCTCTTCTCCAGACGTAATTTACAGCCAAAGTGGCCTTCTCCTTAATGCTTTCTTCCCTTTCTCCTCTTTTCCTCACATTGCTTGGAATTGTTATATAATTCTTTTCTTTCTTTGTCTCTGTGTGTGTATAGTTAGATTTCCCTCGTGCCTGCTGAGCCCGATGGAGATTCTGTTTTTAACTTGTCCCTCACATGCCAGTCCCTCTAGTTCCTTAGTCATTGCTGTTTTCCCTCTCCTGATTCCCTGCTGCTTATTTACGTCTTTCCGATAATGAGATGCCTAGAACTTTCCAGCCTATTAGTGTGAACCACATTTGTTGTGTGTGTGTGCTTCTGCTCTTTCTTGGTTTTGCTTTACTTTGAAATAACCACTTAACTTCTGTTTTCTTTGACTTAAACGGTAACTTTTCATTGACTCCTAACACTTCTGTGTTCTACAAAGTGTGATTATTTTTGTCATGGAGGTAGAGAACACATGAGGAATTATGACAAGTAGTGTTATAATGTTTTGTGAAACTTTTAGAATGATTAGTAGCTAGATTAACATGCTACGTAGTAATAACTATACAAATTAGAGTGTGTTACAATTTCTGATTTATATTGCATATAAAACCATATACATATATGAAAGTACCTTGGGAGGACAGATGGTTTGTGCAGAACTACTAAAGATTGGTAATTTGACTCTACTCGGTGGGACAACAGAAGATGGGCCTGGTCATTAGCTTCTGTAAAGAGTACTGCCAAGAACACTCTGAAGCCAATTCTCTGATGCACATGGGATCATCATGAATTGGAATTGATTCTATAGCTAGAGGTTTAGGGGGTTTTTATTTTGTTTCTTTGTTTAAATATAGATTAGTTCTTCCAGTAGTTTAGAATCTCACAGTGTGCCTCCACATTTTTAGCATAGATAAGAAATTAAGATACTAAGTCATAGAAATTTCCTCTTGGTTGAATTCTGTCAGTAAACAGCCTTGTAATTATATATTTAATTTTGAAAGTAGTGTTGATTTCTCAGGGCCATGCCATTACACACTTGCCATTTCAGTAAGAGTTGTAACAAGTTTTTAAGTGCCTGTTAATTGTCAGTCTGGCAGATGATAAAATCACGTTCTGCCATAAGCAAAAATCTCATGAAGATATACATACAGTCTTTGAGTTACAAAATGTCAGCACTAGAGTAGACCTTCAGGTTGTCTAATCAATCGTGGATTTCTTAGCCATTTTCTTATCATGGCACACCCGGAAAAGGATAGTATTTGCGCAACTCACTGGGTCTGTTCTTGGCTAGCGGTGATGAGCTTGGAACCCCCAGCCTCTGTTTAGCTACTCTGAGGTCGGAGGGACATCAGAATCTTGGTGCAGCTGTACCACAGCATCTCGGCGGAGTTGTTGTTATGTGCTGTCGAATCACAGCGACCCTATGTACAACAGCCCTAAATCCTGCTCTATCCTGTGCCAATCACACTGCCTCTGAAACACCCATCCTGATTACCCCAGTCACTGAATCAATCCACCTCATAGAGGTCTTCCCCTCTTGCGCTGTCCCTCCACCCTCCCAAGCATGATGTCCCTCTCCAAGGACCTCTCCCTCCTTACGACATGTCCAAAGTATGTCAGATGAAGCCTCAGAATCCTT
>NW_006400032.1:1545150-1551572 GCF_000299155.1 Elephantulus edwardii
CTTGTCCTCATAGAGCCCAACCTCTCAGATAATCTGTTCTGCATACAAGTTGAAAAGGTATGGAGATAGAATGCATCCCTGGTATATGCTTCGTCCAATTTTGAACCATGCAGTGTTTCCTTGCTTTGTTCTGATGACTGCCTCTTGGTCCAAGTGTAGGTTTCTCATTAGCACAATCAAGTGTTCTGGGATTCCCATTCTTCTCAGAGTCAGCCACAGTTTGTTACGATCCACATAAGTCAAACACTTTTGCATAATCAATGAAACACAGGTAGACATTCTTCTGGTATTCCCTGCTTTCAGCTAAGATCCATCTAACATCAGCTACAATACCTAGTACCACGACCCCTTCTAAACCCAGCCTGGACTTCTGGCACTTCTCTGCTGATGTGCTGTTACAGTCGTTTTTGGATAATACTCAGTAGAATCTTGCTTGTGTGTGAAATCAATGATATCGTTCTATAGTTTCCACACTCTGTTGGGTCACCCTTCTTTGGAATGGCAACAAATACAGATTTCTTCCAGTCAGTTGGCCAAGTGGTGGTTCTCCAGATTTCTTGGCACAACTTGGTGAGCACGTCCAGGGCAGCATCTGTTAGCTGAAATATGTCAATTGGTATACCATCTTTTCCTGGGGCCTTATTTTTTGCTGTTTCCTTCAAAGCAGCTTGAACGTCTTCCTTCATCACCATAGGCTCTTGCTCATATGTGATTTCATTACATTCTTCTGTATCTGCCAGTTCCATTTGATTCAGTGACTCAGAATATTCTTTCAACGGAGTACAGTGATAAAATCTGGCCCTCACATTGATAGATGAGGACGTAAAGACCCACAGAGGTAATGTCTCCTGCTCAAGGTCACATAGTGAGTTAGTAATACTGTGGTTAATGAAATGCAAGTGTTTTAGAACTTGAAATCTGACATTTGGGATGCAGCTCATAGGAAAGACCATACAAGCCCTTCATCAGACATGTTTTCCAAAAGGTTTTTATCTTTGTCATTTCTTTCAAGGTCAAGTATGTGATTAAGGATCTACCATTCCTTTCCGGGAGCAGTCACCTAACTGATTTTGTGGGCTTCATAGGCTTGTTGTTAGACGCCCCTGAGTCTGCCTATGAAGGTAGTTTGAGTTTGACAGACTTCTAAGCTTGCCTCCTGGAATATGGGTACAGGTACGTTTTCTTTCTGCTCATGTTAAATTCTGGCCATTCTTGTGGAGAAGTGCCATGAAACAGAATGGAGGCACGCTGCCAGCTTTTGGCTTTCCTAGATGACGTGTGATGATGATGCAGGTAATGTGGGCTTTCTCAGTCTGGTGCCTCCAGAGTGTGGAAAGAGAAGCGCTCATCCCTCACCACCTCTCTGCCCTAGAGTCGGAACCGACTCACGGCTGACCTTTAGCAGGTTTTCGGAGGCTGTAAATCACATGGAGGAGATTGCCCATCGCTCTTCTACAGAGTCGCTGGTGGAGCCCTACTTCCAGAGGCACTGCCTTTGATTAATTGCGCAGCTCCTTCCCAGCTCCACTAAGAGCAAGAGTGTGAGAAACCAGGTGAAGGTTTTAGCCTGCTGTCAGTAGCTGGGTCCATTTTCAGGCAGTGTCTTTAATGACTCTAATCACTGTGTAGTCTAGAACTACCTTGTGATGTTGGTGTAATTGGTCCAGGAAAGCCATGTTCGAGACTAGCAAGGTACCTGGAACATACAATATACTTAAATATGCACTCTGTTTTCTGAGTAAGCTTTGCCAGGATGGTTGGTTGGTTGTTTTTTTTTAAATAGAAAAATTTTTTTCTAATGTGTGTTGGGCAGTTTTTTGTGTGGTGGCTCATTTGAAGCTTTTCCAGCCGGTTAGTTGTCTTTTCAGAATGATTTTCTAGTAATGATTTTTGAACTTTCCTCCTGCCAACTCAAATAGCAATTTTTTTATGATAAATTTGTGCCGTGTAATATTTGGATCATGTCAATGTACAGATACGTATTTTACGTAAGTAGGCCCTAGACAGTATTTGGGATGGATTGATGGAAGATGTGCCTGTTATTTTCCTCTCCAGCTCATGTTTAATTGTGTATGCAGCATATTTTATTTGTGAGTCTAGCGACCATATACATGTCCCTAACGTTAATACTAGGGAGCTATGGTGGCCTAGCAGTAAGGAGCTACACTGCCAACCAGAAGGTGCACTATTCGAATCCACCAGGTGCTCGGCAGGAGAAAGGTGGGCAGTCTTCTCTTATGCAACTCACTGCCTCTGAAAACTCGTGTAGGAGAGTCAACGTGCAGGAGAGTCAACGGTTGGTGGAATCTGACTCTGCAGCACACAACAACAATAACAACAACAACAGTTAATGCTGTAACTGTAACAGTTATCCACACAGCAGCCTATAATGGCCTTACATATGCCAGGGCAAGTAAGAGACTATCAGTACCCCCCCCCCCCACCAGGTCTTTTGATAAACTTAAAATGCAATCAGTGGGAAATTTCTGGGCATGAGACATATACTAATTTTAATTTACAAGATCACGTAGTAAATGATAGAGCATCTATATTTTACCCATATGGCATCCTCCCACCCAAAGACTTGACTTTACCTTTGAAAAAATCATGATCATATTTGACCATTGCCTGAAGTCCAGCAGTTTGGTTTTATGAGGAGGTGCAGGTGAGAAGTGAAGATGTCCTTTATCAAGTGGGTTGTTTCTTTGTTCTTTTTAGCCACCTAACCGGAATACCCCAGGTCTATTGGTGTCAGAGATGTGCCATGAACAACTAGCCTGAATTGGCAGTTTGGACACACCCATCAGTCCTACAGGAGAAAGGCCTTCTGAACTGCGTCTGTGAACATTACAGCCAAGAAACCCCCCTGGAGAGGTTCTACTCCGTGATGGCATAGGTCACCGTGCATTGGGGGACAACTTGATAGCCATTAGCAGCAGCCAGTGTTCAGAAGGCCACCATCTTATTCACACACGGATATTGTTGTTTACCATTGGGTCCGAACCGACCCATAGCTGACCCTCTGGCGGGATTCCAGAGGCATTTAATTGCACGGAAGGAGATTGCCCATCCTTCTTCCGCGGAGCAGATGGTGGCCTCAAACCACTTGCCTTCAGGACTCCTGCACAGCTTTTTGCCATTAGGCCATGGGTATTAGTCAGTGAAAAATGTTTCTGGCCCCACCATCCTGAACATAAAGTGTAAAGCACCTAATAAACACTAATGCACACCAGCAAAATGTCAGCCCTGGAAGGAGGTGAGTGGTAAAGGATTTATATTGGTCTGTCATATTTTACCTCCATTTAAATTTTTTTAAAAACCTCATCTTGCATATTTAATTCAAGTCCAAATGATCAGACGTTAGCGGAACAAGAGCAAAAAGTCTGCAGTGGAGGATGTTGCCAGTAGTTTTGAGGATCAGGATTTGAGACATTCTGTAGAAAGATGGTCATTAAGTATCATATTAGGCAGTTTTATGATACGTAAAAATGGCCTTTTCATGCAGCTCAGAGGCATAGTGTTGAAGGAGGAAAACCAAAGAGAAATGATTTGTGTTTGTCAGCCTCCTAACATTTATGGAAACGTATGGGAAGAATCCACATAATCAGATGACATGGACTCACTCCTCAAGGTATTTAATTTATGGGTAAGAAATTTGAAAGTAGAATGGTTTATTCTTGCTGCTCTTTTTTTCCTGCCTTTTGTTTCTTTTAATTTCTCATGAGAGATCCAACCAGGTGTGCCGCTGCTGTGGCTGGAAGTACCAGGTGCAGGTGAGTAATAGCATAGGTACTCGCAACTAGACGGGACAGCCATGGATCGGTATTATTTCCTGAGTGCGTTGTAGATGTGGATGATCATTTATTCAGCAAGTACTTATTGAGTGCTTACTGTGTGCCCTACAGGCTTCTGGGATCTAGAGAGACAGCAGTGAAGAAGGCAGGCGTCGTTGCAACTTGTGCTATATCATTGTGGGTATTTTGAGAAATACAAAGTTCTGTCAGGTAGGCGTGGGGATCCTGCTCTCTGGTATATTCTTACAGTTATTCCCTGTGCTGTTTCTCTGGGTGGTGATTAGAGAAAAGATCTGATTACCTGATGGTGACTGTGGATTGTTGTTGGAAAACCACCCAGAATACTGAATACCTGGCTGATGATTGTGGTGGTGTGGGAACAACTTGAAATTCTCGTCACCTGGCAGATAACTGTGCTGAAGCTTTGATAGACCTTCTCAGACCCCTTATGTTACCATAGTACTTTGATTTTGGAGGTCATGTAGCAAATGTAACGGTATCTATATTTTACCCATAGACTATCCCCCCAAGAACTCAGTCTTCCATTTGAAAATGGTGGTGTTGTAGTTGTAGTAGTTAGTAGTAGTAGTAGTAGTAGTAGTAGTAAGTAGTACTAAGAGGGAGCTGCTACCAAGTTATAAGAGGTGTAAGTGGCGGAGGAAGAACATTGCCTCAAAGGTCCAGAAGTGGCATGAGAACACTGTTGAGATGTCTCATTGAGGGTTCTCATACCAGAGTTTTCAGTAGTCAGGCCAAGCTCACAATGACCAACTTAAGTAAAATACATAATTAACCAGTCTGTCTCTCTATTCAGTTAATCAGCATTTATTGTTTATCTGTCTGTATAAACTAATAAAAGTGCCCACCTTATCTCATGTCATCTGGAATACTTTCTATTTTATCATTAACAGTACCTTTGCCTGAGTTTGGAAGTTAGACTTAGGAAAAATAGTTTAGATCTTGATTAATCCTAAGGGCATTTTGATAAATTTTAGGAGGATGAAAGAGTGTACTATTTTTTTTTTTACCCATTTAGTTGTTGTTGGGCACTTCGACTGCTTCCATCTCGTTGCTGTTGTGAGTGATAAACATGGGTATGCTTGTATCTTTGTTGCAGCCCCTATTTCTTTGGGCTGTACTCCGAGTAGTGGGATTGTTGTTATGTGCTGTCAAGTTGCTTGCAACTCACAATGACCCTATATACAAAAGCCCTGTACCCTACTCTACTCTGTGCCAATCTTATTTACTGTTTTTAACACACCTACCCCCATTACCCCAGCGATGGAATCAATCCATCTCATCTAGGGTCTTTCTCTCCTTCCCTGTCCCTCCACCCTCCCAAGCATGACATCCCTCTCCAAGGATTAATCCCTCCTTGCAACATGCCCAAAGTCAGATGAAGCTTCAGAATCCTTATCTCCAAGGAGCAGCCTGGCTTCACCTCCTCCAGGATTAACTTGTTCATTCTCCTAGCATTCCGTGGTATATTCAATACTCTTTTCCATCACCACAGCTCAAAGGGATCAGTTCTTCTTCTGTCATTCCTAGTCATTGTCCAGCTCTCTGATGCATAGCAAGTAATTTCTTTTTTTTTTTTCTTTCCATAGCAAGTAATTTCAAAGACCATGGCCTGTATCAGGCACGCTTTAGTCTCCAGACTGACATCATTGCTCTTCAGTACTTTGGAGAGGTCTCTGACAGCAGAGTTGCCCCAATGCAATTTTTCTTTTCATTTCCTGGCTGCTGGTGCGAAGAGTGTTGATTGTCGAGCCAAGTAAACTGAAGCTGTCAACAATCTCAATTTCTTCACCATCTATCATGATGCTGCCAATTGTCCCAGTGGTAAAATTCTTTGTTTTCTTAATGTTGAGCTTGAGTAGCTAGGTCATATGGTATTTCTGTCTCCCAACTTTTTGAGGAAACACCAGCCTTCCTTCCATAGTGGTTGTCTGTGCTGCAATTCCAAAGGCAACATGGTTCGAATTGCCAGCTGCTGAGTGGGAGAAGGATTGGTAATCTCTCATGTGAGTACCGCCTCTGAAAACCCATGGAGAGTCTGCTGTGGGTTGGATCTGACTTGGCAACACATACCAACAAAAACAGATAGTGATTTGGAACATTTTTTCATGTGTTTGTTGGCCATCTGACCTTCTTTGATAAAGCTTCAACTAATTTCTTCTGCTCATTTTGTGATGTGTTGGTCTTTTTCTTGTTGATGTTCTAGAACATTCTATACATTGTAGTTATGAGACCCTTATCAGATGCGTCATTTCAATTTTTTTTTTTTTTAGTCTATGGGCTTCCTTTTTCACTCTGCTGGAGAAGTTTTATTACACAACAGTGAAAAATGACAAATTCACAAAACACTACCCATCATGGATAGAATCTGAAAGACATGTTGAGTGAAATAGTTAGTTACAAACTGACAAATGCTCCATAAGCCTAGTGATAGGATAGTAAGAATAGAATGACTATGGGGGGGCAGGTGAGGAGAGAGCAGGACAATAATGGATAGATAATGAACACTGTATTGAAATGGGTAAAGGGAAAGACAATTTCAAAGGGATGGACATTAAAAATTATAAAAAATTATGTGTATGATGATTAATAATGATTAATATCCTGGAT
>NW_006400032.1:1551672-1558813 GCF_000299155.1 Elephantulus edwardii
AGTGATATAGAGAGAGAGAGAGAGAGAGAGAGAGAGAGAGAGAGAGAGAGAGAGGGATAAGGGGGAGAGAGAGAGAAGTTTCATTCTTTCTGAATTTAAGGACTCATGTACTTAAGATATCCTGTATATATATTCCCCCCTTCCCTTTTAATAGATGACTTCTGACCTGAGTCCTGTCCTCTCTTCTCTGGGCTGGATGGTGATGCCTCCTTATATATAGTTAGTGGGTTTCCATTCATGGAGCCCACTTCATTATACCAATGAAAATATGGAGAAAAGAAAATGGTATACTTTCTAAAAACATCATTAAATAATTCAAAGCAAAGGTAGTTAAAAAACCCAACAGACATTGCTGTAGAGGTTGTTTTTGAGCTATTTGATTGCTTTGTTTTGCTTAGACTGAATTAAATGAAGCTTATAATAAGAGTGTAATACTAAATTACCCTAATGAGAACATAAGTATTTCTCCCATTGTTCTGAAGACTTTAAACTTGTAGGTTGTTTTTGGGTTTTGGTTGGTGGTTTTGTTTTTTTTTTTTTAAAATTAAGGTTATCGGCCTCAAATTCTTTTGTTTGTTAAAAAGGCAGACTTGAAATACTACTAAATATCTTCAGTGCTTCAAGTGGAAAGGGTGGGGGTGGGCTTCGCAGGGGGCAGTTTCCAAGGCAACATCTTTCACCATCCCATGTACTAATATTTCAAAAGGATCTTCTTTGCTGAACTATGAATAAAATATTTAGAATTCAGTCACATTTTAGGATATGAAGAGTATTTCTGAAAAAATTAATTTTTCCTAAGTAAATTGTTGTTGAGTGCCTGAGCCATAGATGGCCCTCTGTGGCCCTCTGTTGGGTTTTCAGAGACAGTAAGTTGCTCAAGAGGACACTGCCTGTCCTCCTTCTGCAGAGCAGTTGGTGGATTCTAATTTGTGCCTTCAGGAGCGCAGATTCTTATCTTCAGGCCACCAGCACACCCTAAGTATAGTAAGAGCAAATAGTTCCAAGTCTCTAATGTCCCAACTGGGTCAACCTCACCAGCCCACTGAATATGATGCTGTCATGGAGCTAATTGCTTACTACTGTGAGATAGCCCGTCTGCTGTCATCATTCCTGGGAGCTTCTCATCAGAGAGGTCATTGGTTGGGAATTGCGGCCAGTGGAGCTGTCATTGGTTGGGGATGGCTGCTGCTTAATGTCATTGGTTGGGGATTGCGGCCAGTGGAGCTGTCGTTGGTTGGGGAAGGTTTCTGCATAATATCATTGGTTGGGGACTCCAGTGGAGCTGTCATTGGTTGGGGATGGCTGCAGCTTGATAATATCAAGGACTTTTGTGAGGTTAGGTACCTTCAAGTCATCTCTGTCTGATGGTGATTCAGTCTACAGTAGAACAAAAGATGGCAGGATCCTGCACCATCTCCAGGATTGTTTGTGAAACAGATACTGTTATTTCTTTGCTTTTCAGAAGGACATGGCTAAGCTTTTCTTCTAGTCCAGCTTTGTCTAGAAGTTCTGCTGAAACCTGGCCCTGATTTGAACTATTGCTGTCATAGCTTCCTAGCTTCCTTCTGACATGGTAGTATTCGGTGTCTTCAGGTCAAGTACAGCTCACAGTGACCCTGTGAACCGCTGATCTGAACCCTCCCGTCTCCTGAGCCCTCCTCATCTGTGCCATTTGTAGAAATGAGTAAATCACCACTGTCAGACATACATGTTGAATCATTATGATGTGCCCCTTTTAATCTGTGTTTAGAATTTCTTTCTTGTGTGTTTAAAAAAAACCTAAGAAAAACAGAAATTTCAACTGTAAGACTAAATTTATGCTGTAATAAATGTCTGTGTTTCCCTTTTTAAATAAGAAACAATACAGACTTTGGCTTTATCACATAATAACTAACACTGACCATGGACTTGTGTGTTTTCCTGAGCCAGGAGTTCTGGCAACAATGACATTAAAGGCAGATCTTTCATCTCTGTTATTTTCAAACTTAAAACACATCCAGGCATCAGATAATACAAAAATATTTTCTTCAAACATTTTTTACAACTTTTACTTAGTCATCTTGGCTAGGTGTTTTGCTTTTGTATGGTTGTGTAGATAAATACAGAAATATTTATAATTTCATGTTCTGTCGATTCATTTCTTTTATAGTTGAGTTTGTGCACATATTCTTTAAAGTTACAGCATTATATATTAAGAAATGAAGTAACAATATCAAATAATTGTTGCTGTTGTTTTTGTTGTGTACTGGTGCGTCAGAACTGATTCACAGCTGACACTCTGGTGGGTTTTTGGTTTGGTTGTTGTGTACCATCAAGTTGGAGCTGACCCAGAGCTGACCTTCTGGCAGGTTTTCGGAGGTGGTTAATTGCACGGGAGGAGATTGCCCATCCTTTCCCCATGGAGCAGCTGGTCTCCTCAAACCTTGTACCTTAGAGATTGCAGCACAGCTTCATGGGAGGAGATTGTCCACCTTTCTCCTGTGGAGCAGTTGGTAGATTCAAACTATGTACCTTTGGGATGGCAGCACAGCCCCTAAGCATAGGCTACCAGAATTCCCTAAGTAAATACCCATCTGTATTAAAAATGGGAGCCCTAGTGGCATTGAGTATTTAGTGTTGGTCTACTATGGAAAGGCTGATGGCTTAAACCCACCACCCTTTCCTCAGGGGAGAGAGGAGATGTAGTGCCCCTCCTGTTAAGATACACAGCTTTTGGAAGCCCTGTGGGGCCTCTTTCTTCCATCCAGTAGGATTTTTTTTTTTAGTCAGAATAGTCTTGATGACAGAGAGTTTAGTTCATACATGAGCGCATATATATATTTAACTTTTCCTTTAACTTATTTGCCTTCTACTCTTTTAAAAAATCCAGCTCTGCTCTTCCTGTTTGGGCTGTATTATTAAACCTCTTCTTTGAAGTATGTGTTTCTATCATTTAATAGCCTCCATCAGTTTCCATGTTGGATTATGAATCCAGCAAGGATGTAGGCTATGCACTTTGACCTTTGCAGCACCTAGTGTAATAAACCTTACTTAATGAATGGTTGGGGTGCAAAAAGCCTCTGAAGTTGGACACTGGCATTGCTCATTATTACTAATTAAAGGTTGTGAATGACTCTTTAGTGGTGAAGTATGCTCTGTTTAGAGAAAACTAACAAGCCCTCAAGCTTCACTCTGTGGTGAAGAATTATCAGTATTGTCCCAGGAGATACTAACCTGGATCTAAACAAGAAAAGCACCTACTGCACTGGAGTTGATGCCACCTGATAGCAGTTCTCTATCAGGTTTTAAAGGTTGGACATCTTTAGGGGAGGAGACCACCCAGCTTTCTCTCCGAGAGTGACTGGTGGACTCAAACTGCCAGCCTTTTGGTTAGCAGACATACTTGGTACCAAGATACCACCACAGGGTGAATTTAAGAAGAAAAAACAACAACCAAACAAACCCAAGAACCATTGGTGCCTTAGAAGAGAGGGGACTTTTCTTTTTTCTTTTCTTTTCTTTTTTTTTTTTTTGAGAGGGGACTTTTCCTGTGCATAGTTGAGACAGAGAAAGGATTTCAGGGCTGGATGGTGGTGGTTGTTGTTATGTGCCGTCAAGTCGCTTGCGACTCATAGTGACCCTATGTACAACAGCCCTAAACTCTGCTCTGTCCTGTGCCAATCGCACTGTCTCTGACACTCCCATCCCGATTAACCCAGTCACTGAATCAATCCACCTCATAGAGGGCCTTCCCCTCCTGCGCTGTCCCTCCACCCTCCCAAGCATAACGTCCTTCTCCAAGGACCGGTCCCTCCTTACAACATGTCCAAAGTATGTTAAGACGGAGCCTCAGAATCCTTGCCTCCGAGGAGCCACCCGGTTTAACCCTCTCCAGCATGAATCTGTTTGTTTTCATAGCAGTCCATAGTACTCGCAGTACTCTTCTCCAGCTCCACAGCTCAAAGGCATCAATTCTCCTATCCTTCTTGGTCATTGTCCAACTCTCTGATGCATAACAAGTGATTGCGAAGACCATGGCCTGTATCAGACGCACCAGACGCACCTTAGTCTACAGAGAGACACCATTGCTCTTCAGTATTTTGAAGAGGTCCCTAACAACAGACTTTCCCATGGCAATGTGCCTTTTAATTTCCTGGCTACTGGTGCTAAGACTGTTGACTATGGAGCCAGGCAAACTAAAGCTATGAACAATCTCAATCTCTTCACCATCCATCCTGATGCTGCCAATTGGTTCAGTGGTGAGAATCTTTGTTTTCTTGACATTGAGCCTCAATCCATATTGGAGGCTGCAGTCCTTGAAAATATTTGTGTGTTGGTTCAACTTATTAAATAAGAGATTGTCCTTCTAGCCAGATTAATAGTAGGGTTAGCATACATCCCAGTTGATGCCAAGTTTCATGGCATAATTATGAATAGGACCTCCTCCTTTTACTTTTAAAAGTGATTTAGTTTGGAAAGAGGAATGTAGAGAAATGTCATCGTAAGAGAGATTTGGAGAGAAAAGAATAAAGAAGGTGTGAGGCCAGTAGAAATTCTGGAATTTGATGAAGTCCTAAAATGGAAGAACATGATTTGACCTTTAATTTATACACATGCTAGTTTTAATGAATGTGAGATAAAAAGTCTAATTAGTTGTAATATAGGGTGTTTTAGTAAATGTTAATAGGTACCTAGCTAGGCTTAGAGCATTTGCTGTTGTTTTGTTTAAAAAAAAAAAAAAAATCTAAAATCTGCTGCTTTCCCATGGATTTGGACTCTTGAGAAGCCTCCATTGGGTTTCCAAGGCTCCAAGTCTTAGCAGGAAGAGACTGCTCATCTTTCTCCCTCCCACTGAACAGCTAGTGACTTTGAAACAACAACCTTTCAGTTAACAGCCTGATCCACTTATGCACTATTCTGTCGGGACTCCTTTGTTTTATTGTTAGGTGCTGTCAATAAATTCCAACTCATAGTTTATGCTAATGTAAAGGTGTGTTTGTTTCTTTAACTGTGAGTGTGAATTTCATACTGTTAGGATTCTGTTTTGTTTGAGTATATTTGCCACTTGATAATGACTTGTGAGCATTCTGTTGAAGAGAAAGAAGCCAAGCTGATTAGGTCCACAGACATTTCTTCCTGTTGCTGTGAAGTGGGTTTCAATTCTTAGAGACCCTCCGTGGGATTTCTGATCCTGTAGATCTTTACGCGAGGACTCTGCCCATCCTTCTCCTGTGGAATTGACTGCTGGATTCTCACTGCCAGCCTTTCTGTAGCCTGATAGATTACACCCTGTTCCACCAGGATGCATCTTCTGTAATCAAGGGGGCAATGTGAGTTGGTGGGCTTTTTGGTTTGTTTGTGGGTTGGTTTTTCCCCCCCAGGTGGTGTTTAGAAATTTTTGTGGTACATGCTACAGTATAGACCAGCTTGAGTTTATTTGCTGTGACGGGCATTTATCAGTTTAAGTGAATGGAGAGAGTGCCTTCAGGGTTGCCTGACCAGCAGCCGGACAGTCCACCACAGTCTTGTTCTTTCCTTTGCTCTGCTTGACAGCACTGGGGTTTACTTCCACCAGCTCCTCTTGCTCAGAACTGTCATCTTCTTTGAGAAGAAGACCATCTTTATTTCCCAGTGCTGCTGGTGGATTCGAACTGCCAGTGAGGCACCACCTTTGGGTTAACACTGCTGCTCCCTACTGACTACACTTCCAGAGCTCTCTTAAAAGCAGTCTAGGTGCAAAGTTACTGACATCCTTGGTTGTAACCAGGGGAGGTGAGAAGTTTCAGTTAGACTCATTTCATAGTGCTGACCCTTAGAATCCTAGCATAGTGCAGAGGGGGCAGTTTTCCATCTGTTTCCTTAATTCTTGCTCTTCCTGCTTGCTGATACGTTCCTTCTTCTTTAACCTTCACTTAACAGACCGCTGCTCTTTCTTCAGGAACCAGGTGACCTTCTACCTCTTCACTGTTTCTTTTGCTATTCATTCTAGGTTTTCTATCTGCAATTGTTACTACATGCTGTGGAGTTGGTTCCAATTCTCAAGAACTTATGTACAACAGGATAAAATACAGCACATTCCTGAACCATCCTTGTAATTATTACTATGTTTCAAGTCATTGTTGTAACCATTATGTGTTATGTGCATGCCACCTCTTGAGTGGCTTCCTCTTTTTCTATGACCCTTGAATGTCCCTTATGGCACTTGAGTGCAGTTCCCTGTACTGTGGCTACTTGTCTGCATTCTCTTCCTCCTCAAGAGATGTGTGAGCTCCTCAGGGCAACAAGTCTTCACTCATGTTAGTATCAGCTGGTATCGCTGTTGGCCTAGTAAATACGTAGTTGATTTTTTATATAAATGAATGGTTTTAGGGTTCCTTCCACCCACTTGTAAGATACAGAGGAGTTATACAATTTTAAGGTACATAGATATTATAGGAAACTTTATATTGGTATAATTACCTGGTTTGTGCATAATTAAAAATATAATTGTATATTTTTATGCAGTAGTTTATAATGTGCTATTTAAAGTACTTTTGGTGGGCTGTCATTTAATTAAGTTGAGTAGGTAGTTTCGAGACTGCTGCTTTGCAGGAGAGAGAGAAGGTGTGGAGTGGAGATATTTTCCCAAAGCTCAGTGAGCTGGCTGTGTTTGCTCTTGGTATATCCTGTTAGGTTAAGCTGCAGCACAGCTGTTCCCACTTGACCAGCTCTTGTTTCTTTGCGTTGCATTAATGGAGAGAATTGATTTTAGGATCTTAACTCTTCTCCATCCAGCCTGGGATTCAGAAATGTCATAAACGATTTTTTAAAACTAGAAATTCCTTCGATAGGATTTTTCTCATTTTTCTGTCTTCTGTGTACTTTTTAAGGTCCATGTTTCACCCCACATTCTTCCACTTCACTAAATCTTGGATTAGCTGAGGAATTAAAATTTTTAAGAGCTCTACCCCTCACCAAGGTGTGTGGTCAAAGAAAAATTCACCTTGAGGTAATCCCCTGATAGATAGTGTGTTGGAGAAATAAAGGACGTTGAGATCTTTTTTTCTATAATTATATTTTATTAATTTTCATAACATTTACAGAGATTTTGGGCTTCCACTCATTCATTGTTGCACTATTCTCTCTACCCTCCCCCCAGGGTGTTCTTGTCCAAATGCCACAG
>NW_006400032.1:1561888-1589304 GCF_000299155.1 Elephantulus edwardii
TTTCAATTGTTTTTCTGTTTTCTATTTCATTTATTTCTTCTCTTGTTTTTATAATTTCAGTTTTCTTAAAGGGTGTTGAGATCTTTTAAAGTGGATACGATTTAAGCAGGTAGAGAGGAGACTGTTTCTATGTGGGCTTAAGAAAGAGAGCAAAGTTTTATTGTGAGAATGAGCATATCTCTAAACTGGAGGACAAGAAGAATCCTGATAGGGTTTTAATGGAGGATAAAACCCAGTGGTTCTGCAAACTGTGATGTCTAACAAGTGTCCAGTGGGTTTGTTGACATTCTCATACCTGGCTCCACCTCTACCTTGAAATTCCATCAACTTGAGGTGATCTGTAGGTATTGGGTAGAGCTTGCATATCAGACTGATACTTGAACCCATGGAAGTGAGGAAACTCCTCCTTTTCATGCAGTAAAAGAAGGTAAACTGCCAAGTCCATGGAGACACCATTTTGGGGTTATTCTATTTTTCAGTTAAGGGAAAACTAGTTGTGATGTTGGAATACTGAATATCCCATAGATTTCTAGAAGAACAAACAGATATATACGTCTTAGAAACAGTGTAGTCAGAGTGTTCCTTGGAAGCAAGAATGGCAAAGCTTTGTCTGTCTTCCTTTGAAAAGTTGTTGGGACAGGCTATTCTTTGGAAAGGGATAGCATGCTTGGAAAAGTGGTCAGCGAAAGAGGAAGATCCTTGATGAGATGTGACTACAGCAGTGGCTTGAAGTGTATCAAAGATGGTGAGACTGGGCAGGGTTCAGAACTGTTGTTCATAGGGTCGCTGTGAGTTGTCCTCAAAGCGATGACACTTAACAACAGTAAAGATTATAACATGGTTATCACTTCTATGGGCTAAGAAATTGCATAGAAATTCTGTTATATAATGTTACTTTTTTTCAGAAAGATAATATTTTGAGTTCACCCTTCTAAAGAGTGACTGGCAGTGGGCCTCACAGTCTTCCAAGATGGTCCAAGGCCAGAGAGGAACCTAGTCCACCAGCCCTGGGTGCACTGAGAGAGCCAGTTCCCTGAAACTGTAATATTTTGTTTCACTCCAGGTTTTCCAGGGATAGAGCTCTTGGTCCTGCCGACATTCTCAAGGGAACTCTTGCTGGGATTTAGGGTGAAACACCTTAATAGTTGGCTGACTAGGTGGCTGTTTTTCACATGTTCTCACTCTGTCCTGCGTCTTATCTCTGTATTCTCTTGAAAGGCCCAGCCCACATGATGAAGGAACCGTTGCCTTTTCTACAGAAAACTCCTTTTGTGCTCAAGATGGGTGGGTATGCTATCATTAATAATAAACCGGGGTGCAGAGGGGATGGGGAGCTCTTTGTAGAATGTATGATGAATTTTTCTGTCTCAGTGGAGCCGATTCACTGAACTACAAAGAGAGGGCTATTTAAAGGCAGGCAAGGAGGTGAATGACTAGTGATTACGATCAGGTTTAGGGAGGGGGAAAAGCTGGTGTGTGAAGCAAGACAGTGTATGAATGGCTTGCTCAAGTGTTTCATTAAATATTCGTCAGAGTGGTGAGGCTTCTAACTATTTTATGGTCCCTGGCTTCTGATTCCGTAGTGGCATTAAAAGATGCTTTTGGGAAGGGAGGCCAACCAAGGCTTTTGTTCGGATTTCCATATATTGATGGATAGGCCAGCCTGAGCCTCCTGCTGTGGTTCCCCTCTGCTGATAGCCACCATTACAATGAGCAAAGCTTTTCTAAACTTGCACTTTGCTTAGAGCCTGTAGGCTTCTCTATTGGCTGTGACAATTTTTAAAAAGCCCTGGTGCTGGAGTCAAAACAGGCCATTTTTAAACGGCCTATTGATTTGCAAAAATCTTTGTGTGTGGGATTGAATGGTCTCATATCTGGGCGGGGGGAATGGACGCAGGCTATTTTCAGTAGTATGATTGCGTTTTAAAGGTTTGCGTTGAAAATGGTGCAGTGATGATGAGGGCCCCTTACTTGAAGGTCTATACGTGTATCTGTTCAGTAACTTACACTCCAAAGGACTTTAAGAGTCTTGAATCACAGGCAGCGAATTCAGATCTAGAAGCATAATTATGACTCAAGCTCTCATCGTAAACTTGGGGACCACCTCCCCACTGGGTTATTTCTGGAAGAAACCACTAGGAATTGTTAGATGGCTTAGGGTGCCTGGAGAACAGGGTCTGTGTTCATTTGCTGTATCATGGTGTTCAGGGTAGTCATAGCTCGTCCTAAGAATTACCAAAACAAACAAACAAAGAAATACCAGTTGCCATTGAGTCAACTCTGAGTCAAGGTGACCTCATGATTTTGGTGTCACCAGTGGCTGATTATTTCAGAAGCAGCGCCATGCCTGTCTTCTGTGGTATCTCTAGGTGGAGTCGAACTTCTGGTCTTTTGCTTAGCTACTGAACATACTTCTTGTTCACAACATCCAGGGACTCTATAAGAACTGCAGAGAGCAGTGAAATGTGTCTCTGATTGTGTCTCAGTGTACCTGGTAGAATAGAGGTTTTTTGCCTGCTGAAGTTGGATATAGGTTGATGGCTTTAAAGGTAGAGATAAGCAGTGCTGAAGTGTGAGATATGGGTCTAAAGAAAGTGGTTCCGTTGGTTTTATATCTGGGTTGATTTTGCACGGGTCTTGTTTTGCTTTTTGAACCATGTGATGTAACTTTGGAAGATTTTCACTACTTCCAATTTTTTTAAAAAAAATAAAAAAAAGAAATCTGCTGTTTAGAAGGTGATTTCCCAATCTGAAAGGGTCAAGGAGGGGAAAAAATATCTAAGAGTCACAGATACTTTTTGTGGTAGATAAAAGATACGACTCATCTTGGGAGATTCTTCTCATCCTCAGAACCTGCCGTAAGGAAGGTGCCACCTTTTTAACCTGTCTCTTACCCCATCACTTCAGTGCCTCCCTTTCTTCTGCTTGATGTGACATGAATACTCACGCAAGATGAGAAGTGGTTAGAACCTGAAATGGCCTGCTCACCCAATCCCTTCCATTTGAATCTCGATTTTGACATTGAGAATTTGCTTTTTGGTGGATGTGAAATAGTGAAGTTTGCATCATGGGAGAACAGCGCACTTCTCTGTCTTGACTGCAGTTTTGGTAGTGAATAGAATTCTGGCCGATGGTTACAATCCTACCTTTGAGCCAGAAGTTCTTAGCATGCCTGAGAAAACCATGACATTCAAAGTAAACACAACCCTTAATGAGGCTTTGCGGTATAATATATACGTTGTGTAAAATTCCCTTTCACTCTCTTCCAGTAAATTGAACTCACAGGTGGCAGCATGAGTACCTTTTATTTTTTACATAGCAAATTGTATTTGTCAGAAATACTTCCTGGGCCTTCTGAGCATAAAAATCTAAAACTTTTGAGTATTCCAAAGAACATTAAAAATCATGATACTTAGTTTTCCTGGAAAATTTAGGGAAGCAAGTTATTGAAAAGCAATTTTGGATCATTCCAAATTTTCCCCTCTCCATTTCCTCACCATCCAGGAACCTTAGCTTGGGGAAGAACAAACAGGTGGAGAGGGTTTGCCTTCTAGCATTTGCCTATGTCTCCTGTCCCTGCTTTGCAGGCACCATTGAGCTGGTCTGGTGGCACTGAAGGTCCTTTAGAATGTGGCACTGAAGTAGGTGGTAACTAGCACAGATCTTTGTGGAACTGTGATGACCTCTGGGTTATGATACTGGGCGTGAGGACACTAGTATTTCAGAGGTCAGCAGAGTCACTCAGGATGGACAGGTTTCAGCTGAGTGTCGAGTCTGAGCCACTCAAGGAAGACAGGCTTGTTGATTTTCAAAAATTAGCCTGCGAAAACCCTATGGATCACCTCAGGATTCTGCAAGATGAACCCAACTTGGAAGGCATTACGTAAGAGCCCCAATAATAGTAAGCTTAATAACCAAGAAGATAGCACAAGAGTAGGCAACATTGCCTTCTGTTATACCTAAGGTCCTGAATCATAGTGGATAGCACTTTTTGTTCTGTCCCCAAGGCATTAAGTGACTATATCATGTCATTTAAACCTCACAAGAGTCTTATGAGGCAGGTACTACTATCATCCATCCGAGGTGTCAGGTGAGGAAGTCTGAGAAACACAGTCAAAACCTTGTCCAACTTCACCAGGCTGGTGGAACCTGGCATACACCCAGTTGGTTCTGGCTCTGCGGCTCTGCTCCTAACTTTCCTTCACTGAGTGCAGGGAAAAGTCTACTTCATTTCATGGTGGCTAATTCTGGAGTCTGGTGGGCTTTTCAGGTGATTGTTTTTAAGATCACGCAGGTCCCTTTCTGAAAATGCAGGCAGAGCTGTGTTGTGTTGGATCACCTCCAACATTCCTTCTTTAAGGAGGAGGCTTCACTACTGCAGTGCTTTTGCAAGGCAGCAACACTCTAGAACTTTCTCTGTGTCCCCCGACAGTTCCAGTGAACTTGGGTTCCATGTCCTCTGCTATTTTTCTTGAAATAGTTTTTCCTCAGATCTCTCTACTTTGATTTCACATCATTGCTCCCCTTTCTCCTGCCTTTCACTTAAACATGATCAGCCTTTACACTTGAGGGCCAAGATATGTGCACTTAAAGACTTAGATTTGATTGGCAGGCAGAGGAAGGTTCCTCCAGCTTCCAGGGTTTGAGAGACTAAGTCCTATTTTGGAAAGCATACTCAATTGCATTGTGGAGGAGAAGGGGCACACTGGTGTGTATTTGGATGAGCTCTGACCACTGAATCCAGTAAACAGATCACTGTGGTCAAGTCTGGTTTGGACTAAAGCAACAACCCTCCGGCCGTTTTCCCAGGTTGTAAATCTAAATGGGAGGCAATTGATTGCCCATCTCTGGTGAATTGACAGCCCTAGAGAAGAGGCTGCCTTTGGCTCAGAAGTACAGCTAGGTTTGACCAGAAATTTTGCTTTACAAAATTCTTGCCTCCAGGTGAAACGAAGAATGAAATACAGGTTTGAATGTCTCATAGAAAATTCTTACATGTTTTTCCTCTGAAGTCTATCTTGGGACTATATTTTATCCTGATACTCTGAGGGGCTTTCTTTTCCTCTTTTTGTTTTGATATATTAAAGTTCTTGAATTATATCCCATGTTACTGATCTTGGCAAACGTGGGTCTCAAAATTGAGTGGGAACAAAATGGTGTGGGTTTGTTAACCTTGATGGGGCTTGCTCCTCTCCAGCGTCAGAAGGAGAATTATGCTAAGACACCCTCTGCTGACATTAAATTAGTTTCCACTTTGCCTTTTTAAAATTGTATTGATCCATTCAATAAATTTGGTGGATTTATTCTGCTTCAGTATCACTGTTAAGTTATAAATGTCACAGAAATAATTTATTCCTTAATAGTCCACTATTTAAAAAAGTGCTGTCTTTTTTTGTGTATTCAAGACTAAAGGGAGAAGAAAAACACATGGAATTTATTGTGAGTAGTTTCATAGTGTTTTACAAATTCTATCATTTTGTTTCTTGGCTAACTTGTTTGTTGTTTTTTTTAAGTAAAAACTAGTATAAAATAAAAATTTTATTTTTAAAAAACCTCACATCTAATCAGGTATAAGAAAAGAAAGGGCATGAAAACCAAATCAGGACTTGAAATTTGCTGCATTAGAACGAAGATTACAGCCTTGATCTGACTGATTAAAACTCAGCCTTAACAAAATATCTCACCACTTCAGCAAAAGCAACCACTATAACAGATGAAAGGAGAACTGAAATTGTTCCAAATATACATTGTGCTTCAAAAAGCTAGCTTTAAAAAGTACACTATTTATACAGTGTAGAACAAGTTGTAAAAAGAGCCTACAACTGGGAAATAGTTGGTGAACTTTATAGAAAATTGCCATACCTCAAGGAGAGACGATTGATAACACCCGGCGATTATGAAACACTGCACTACTTGGATGAGTCTAGAGGACATTATGCTGAGTAAAGCAAGTCCCAGGTGGACAAAGTGCTGTTATAGGGAGAAAAACTAGAGTAAATAGAGTGGGCTTTTTTTTTTTTTCAAACCAGGTGTGGAGTGGGAAATACATAATAAACACTGTTGGATTAAGGGGCAGTATTGTAATTATGAAATGAGATATGTTGATTGAAAATAAGGAAAAGGGTATACACACAATCATTGATTAGGGAAGTTGACTAACATCAGTGAGTTGAAAGGGAACCCAAGTACAGAGAAGAAAGTTCTGGAACTTTATTTTGTATGTTTGTAACTTGGGCTAACTTGTTCTTTAGAAGAAAGACTTCTTGCTCTTCAACATATATGTACTTAAGTTTGTCTTTGGTAGGTTAGTAACCTTCTCCCCATGTGTGAGGAGACTGAGGGATCAAAATTCCTTTGGTGTCTTTAAGCATCTTGCCTTTGCCAGAGAAGAGCATTTCTTAATTCATTAAGCTCATAAGAGTTTTTCTGGTATTGAATGAAAAAGAATTGTAGGTATTTTAGGAATTCCCAGAAAGCTCTTTTATAATCAGCCTGATGAAAAGAAAGCAGTTTAGGGTTTGGAGATAATGCCAGTTTCAAATTTTGCACATACCTACCCGATACCTATATGTGGCACATTGCCCTTTTACACGGATTGAAGAATTTCTAAAAGGTAAAAACTTCTGTTTCATAAATATTTGAAAGATAAGTGTCTTTCGAAAGGCATAACTTTTAAAATAGGCTCAATTTCTGTAGGCCATTATTATTTTCAGAAAAGATTAATTACCAGTGCTCAGTTTTGATAGCTAATCTATAAATATGCTATCATTTCTGGTTGTAGGTAGAGTACATTTTTACAGTTTTACTGCTGTTTTTATTGTTGTTTTAAAATACACTATTTTAAATAGAAAAAGACACAATTTTAAAAATACTGTATTTTAAATTTAACTGATAGCATATTGATCTACAAGAGAAACATTTTCAAATGAACCATTCAGTTGATGGTTTTGTTGTTGACCTCTTTGTGTGTCATCTACACCAGTCATTACTCTATAGTGGGCTTAAGTTCAATTTCTTCAATATCTTCCCTTTAGAAAGAGATAAGGGCAATGAGAAGTGGCAGAGATAGGCTCATCTTCCCCCAGTTATCAGTTTTTATAGCAGCTTGCTCTTTTTTTGTTTTTTGTTTTTTTTTTTAGCTGAGAAAGACTACACTCATCAACTGTAGAGTAGATGATACAGCCATTTATTGATTTTTAAAAATGACAAATCGTAGTCTTCTATGCATAATGCTTTCCCCCCCTAATACTTGTGTATCAGTTTATAGCATTTAATTCTATTCAGTGGTAGTTACTCTATCTGGGTTGACACTAAATCTTGAGACCCTATGTGGAAATTGGAGTTGTACTCTGTCCTCCTTTATTGCCGTGAGCTATAGCCGATGTGATGCATGCTGGTGGTGGGTTTGGCTTTAGTGACATAGTGACAGTTGGAGACCTGGTAGCACCATGGTTAAAGGCTCAGCATTAAGGTTGGTGGTTTGAGCATCACTACCAGCTTCTCATGAGAAGAAACTTAAGATTACAGCCTAGAAAATCCTAGGAGGCACTTCTGCTCTATTGGATGGAGTTTCTGAGAGCCAAAATGAACTTGACTGTAGCAGCTAACAACAGCATGGTGCCTGGCACAGGAGAGGCACCCATGTGTTTAGATGAGTGAATGAATTATGCATAGACTCACAGTTCTACAGATTTTATTTTGTCTCCTTTTCATACCGTTAGAATCATGGGGAGCCTGTGGGATTCAGTTAACATCCATTAAGAGTGGCTGGTATAGCTCTTGGCTGGATTTGGGCAAATTAAGAATTCTTTGTTTTGTTTCATTCTAGCTGCAATCAATTAACCGATATTTATTGAGTGCAAGGCAGGGCATGATGTTCTATACGGCTGTTGTATTCTTTTCTTCATCCGAGCATTTCTTCTTACTTACTTCATGATTCATGTAACTGCTGGGAGCCAGTAAGGTAAAGCGTGCAGATTATAAATAACAGTATCGTAAGAGCAACATAGACATTTAAACACAAGCAGTATTTAAACACAAGCATTGATGGAATTTAATGAACCAATTTAGTTACAAGAACCTTTCCTTTGGTGTCTAATACCTCAAGTTATGGTTGTGTATGGTAGAGTTGGAAGGACCCATAGCTGACCCTCCCACAAGTTTTCAGAGGCAGTTAATTGCGTGGGAGGAGATTGCCCATTCTTCTCCCATGGAGCTATTGGTGTCATTGAACCTTGTGCCTTTGGGATTGCAGCACAGCTTCTTGCTAGTAGACCAGCTCCATTAATACCTCATAGTTTTAAATTTTTTTTAAAAATGGATCCATTTCTGGGTTACTCCAGGCAAAACTTCTCCCTCCAACTTAATAGTATTTTCTGTACCAAAAGTCCTTTCTGGTTTTTTCTGTTTTCAAACTCCCTGAGGTTGAGATACAACTTACAAATCAATGTACTTAAACTTCTTTGCTGGCTGTAGCTAAGATTTGAGGGAGGGCACATTTTCAGTTGGCCTGAAAGTAGTTTATTTCTGGCTTAAGCTAAATAAAAAAATACTCAGCTCATTGCCGTGGAGTCAACTCATGGCTGACCCCTTGCACAGGAGGTGATGACCCGTCTCTCTCTGGGGCCAGTTGATGGCTTTGAGCTGGGGCGAAATGCTGCCTTGGGGTTAACATTGTGACTCCCCATGGACTACACGGCCAGAGCTCTGGCTGCATAAGAAGTTGATAGACTTCTCAACTTTCTCTTAAGCTTGTTGGTTAAACTAAAAATTTATTTAAATTCTCAGAATGTACACACATGCACAGTTGTGAGTGCCATACTAAAAAGTGAGAATTTGAACTTAAAAGTTTGTGATTTCAGTTTGGTGAGAGGAGGGGAGGCGTGGGTAAAGGAAATGGGAAAGATCCAGCAGGGATCTGGTAAAGGTGGTTAATGTTGGTTAATTTTATAAAACATAATGAATGGCTTGCCTCCGGAAACGTTATGTACGAACAGTGCTCAGGCTGTTTGTTCATAGGGTCGCTATGAGTCATCTACGACTCGACGGCATCAGTCAACAACAACAACAACAATGAATGGGAATAATTCTATGAAACATAATGTGAATGAAGAGGAGTGTGAAACCCAATGTGTAGGAACTTTGTAAGCAAACCAATATACAGTAAAAATTTAAAAAATAAAGTGTGTGCCTTGGACCATTTATATAATGTTATTTCAGATTGCCTACCCCGTTGGGGGCTGATGATTAGGAAACTAACTATGGAAAACAAGCCAGTTTTAGTAATTGTGGTGGCTAAGTTTACTTTTAAACTTAGGTAGGCTGTGATTCTCAGTGGTTTGGCAATTGTTAAATAACCATCCTCTTTTTGTGTTCATATGTAAGATGTGTAAGATGTGAATCAGTTGATAGGAGAGTTTCCCTCAGGGTGTGGTCTGCATCATATATAGGCATTCTGACCAAACTCTATGTCTGGTTCTTGAGACAGTAGCTAGCTAGTAACTGGTGACTTGGAGATTTGGGGTTTTCAGCCCCTCAACATTACTTGAGTCAAAAGAAGCCTCCAGTTTGATGCCTAACCCAAGGATTTGGGACTTGCCAGTCTCCCAAACTTCATGGAAAGTTTTTTTTGAAATAACCCTGTATTATCTTAGAATCCAAGCCTGAGGATTTTTTTTTTCTTTCTTTCTTTTTTTTTTTTTTAAGTAGAAGGTATGTAGGTTACAGGAAGAACCGAGGGATGGATCTGTTAGGGCGTGTCAAAACCATGTCTACATTTAATGTGCTTTGTAAAGCAAGCCCGTAATTGGTGTGCATGAGTAGTGAGAGCAATTCTAATTGCATGAAATCCATCTGAGAGAAGGATCCGTTCTGTTCTTGGCGGTTGAGGTGATTATAAGTGTAGAGTAGAACTGTGTGTTATTTAGAGATGGTGTGCTGGGTTCAGACAAGCTTTTCTGGTGGGTGGAGAATGGATGAAGGGAGAAAAGTTGTAACTGGTTCTTGAAAAAGGAGGAGGCAAGTGGTGGTATTTCTGCTTTGAGATTTGGGTGACCAGGAAGGTGTCAGCAAGGGAAGTGGATTATAGTT
Organism: Elephantulus edwardii; assembly: GCF_000299155.1. Lineage (NCBI taxonomy): Eukaryota > Metazoa > Chordata > Mammalia > Macroscelidea > Macroscelididae > Elephantulus > Elephantulus edwardii. The sequence goes on from NW_006400032.1 coordinate 1,571,978, forward strand.
TTATGACAAGCTGTCAGTAGACCTTTCTTTCAGGTGTGTTGCCTGTACTGCTGCTTGTGTTGGTTGTTGTCCTCAGGTACACTCTTGATATGTGTCGAGGAAACCTTTTCAAGGTCATTCTAGCAAAGAATTTATTTTTTTTTCACTTTTTCATTTTTTCACTAGTTTATTTACAAAAGTCTAATACAAATTTGAACAAATTCTTTCAATTTCCCTCACCCTCCTATCCATCAAATTGTACAACCCAATGATTGTTTTTCCCCTGTACATACACATCCCTCTGCTTCTAGCCTCTCCCACCCCTACTGGATCCTTATACTCATTCTACAATAACGGTCTTATACAGTATTTATCGTTGTGGGACTGAGTTAGTTCACTCATCATAAAGCTCTCCAGTCCCTCCCAAGTTAAGTAATAATTTACAGTGTTGCATGTGCTGCATAGTATTCCATTGTATGAATGTACCATAATGTCATCTTGAGGCTAGTTTCAAATTCTCTGGAATTTTTTGCAACTGGTTGGTGCCCAGTATTATTTTCTTAAGGAATTAATGAATTCAGTTTTTAAATATTGGAAGTCAACTACATAGTAAGTCATGATCCTGTTTTGAAGCATTTTAAATAGCTAAGACTATTGAGAACCAGTTTAGTATAGTGTGTAACTCTGTACGGTAAAACTTAGAGACCAGAATTAGCAAAGCACTTCAGCAGGAAAACGTCACTCAGTAGATAGGAAGATAATGTAACTCAGTTACATATGAAGATAATTTCTGGATTATTTTGTGAATTAAACATGGAGGAGTGAATTTACTTTTAAAATTGCTTTTAATTGACTAAGTTAGCTATTAATTTTTTTGGGGGGGGAATTATAGGAATTTCAGATCATCACTCTGCCTTTTTTGCTTGTTCCGGGTTTGATGCTTGCTTACTATGTGGAAACTTTGCAGAGAGTAATGGTGTTTGACACAAGGATAAATAGACTCTGTATGGAATGTGATAGTGTGAGGAAGGATTGTCAAGGATAGACTATCCTAGAAAACCGAAATTTTAGATGGAGCTTGAAAAATGTAATGGTTTGACAGCCAGCTGGATAGAAGAGACTTCTTGAGAATCTCCATTTATTTGGAGATGGAATTGAGCATGAAAGTTGTTTACTGGTAAAAGAATGAGGAATTGTGACTTAATAAAATATGTCATAGGACGCCATTGAAGATTTCTGGTAATAAGTGGAGGGAAGAGTTTGTGGTTTAAAGAGGCTTGATTTTTCTGTGCTCTTTTGTACTTCTCATGACATTAGAAAAATTTGCCGTTCGTTTAACCATGGACCAGGTATTGCGTCTATTAAGTATTCCTTGAAATATTTTAGTTTCAAGTTATTAAACCAGTAATTATTTATTCAAAACTTTTCCAAGTGTTTTATACATTTTTGCCTCAGTGTATTATACTTTTCTAAGTTAGAGTGCAAGTAAGTGTTGCGGCTTCCATTCTTCAAAAAGAAACTTTAATTTATCACCAAGTCAGAATTCATTCAAGATAAGTAAGCCAGGTTTTCTGTTCCATTTATTGATGGACTTCCTAGCATCAAATGCATTGTAAATTGTTGGGGAAACAAAAACATTAATATACACAAAACCATAAAGGACTTATAGGAACCATAAAATCATAAAGGAACAAATACCACCTTTTGATTTCAGATTAGTTCTAGCTTGAGATGACAAGACTGATTTCCCCCCTATTCAATTTCAGTTTGTATATTTAAACAACTCTAAAATTAGAGACCTCTGGTGGTCTAGTATTAAGAAGCTGTGCTGCAGTCCTAAAGGCACTCAGTTCCAATCTACCAGATGCTGTATGAGAGAAGGATGAGCAGTCTCCTACCATGAGACATACAGCCTCAGAATCAGCTGGAGGGTCAGCTCTGAGTCAGTTCCATCTTGATGGCACACAACAGCAATCGCAACATGAATAATTTGTGTACCACCATACAGTCCACTCTTTTAGAAAGCATATTACTCAGTGGTCTCTAGTCTCATCACAGAGTTAGTACAACCATTACCACAATCTAATTTTAGAACTTTTCCACCATTCCTTCTCTTGGGGGAAAAAAAAACACCCAACTATTATTCATTAGCAGATACTCCCTGCAGCCCTCTGTCATTCCTCTCTCTCCCTCCCAAGCTCTAGGCAACCACTAATCTAATTCCTGTCTCTGTAGTTGAATTGTTTTTTAATTGTGGTGAAAAGAAATGCACCAGAACATTTTGCAATCAGTTTTTTTTAAACTATTGTTTTACAGAATTTTTACTACACATTTGGGCATCAGAAAAACTTAGTGACATATATTTAAAACTTGTATAATAACTCCTTTACAAGTTGCTAGTGAAGATTTAAATATACTTTAAAATATTTCCTAAGTGTTATCATGACATGTTGTTGTTGTTATGTGCTGAATTGGATAAAGGATATTAATCTTTTAAAATCAATTGGTAGAACATAATAGAATACACTAACATGTTTTGAGTGTGAAAAGACATTAATCCTTTAAAATCATTGGTAGAAGATAATAGAATGCGTTAACATGTTTGGATCTGAAATGACAGATTTTATATCTTTAAGGCCATGACTTTATTATTTGTGAAACTTTAAGGTTTGATTTTATTATTGAGGAATTTTCTGGATCTCCCTCTATAGCTTAGTGCAGTGGTGCTTTGATTCATAAGCTTTTTTGAGAATCTCATGAAGGCTCTTCCCATGTGCTTGATTTTATGAGATTTATCAGAAGGTACATGGAGCCATTAAACTATTAATAGAGTCCCTATATGCCAGGTTAGGAAACTGTGGTGACTCAATGTTACAGGATTGTGCTGCCAAAAGCAAAGGTTTGTGGTTCAAATCCAGCAGCTGCTCAGTGGAACAAGACAGACCATCTCTTCCTGTGTGATTGAATGCCTCTGAAAACCTGCTGTAGGATCACCTATGGATCTACTAGAAGGTAGTCAACAACATCTCCCAACTCAAGACCACTTGATTTAAAGTGAGATGAAAATCTCGTTACCATTGGAGTGAGTGGTTGCACTCTGTTGGAGAAATAGAGGCATCAGCCTGAAATATCTTTATTTCCCTCCAGTTTTTAATATCCATGTAAAGTATGTTCCATGTACTTACCTAAGCAAAGTACATTTTTGGCTAGGTGTAAAAAGATACCTGTATTGCACATAGAGAAGAAATGAAGCAAGTATAGAACCTTTGAAAGGCAGTAATGAAAAGCAAGCAGAGTACCTTTTATATTCTTAGGCAGGATCCTTGGGGCTTTTAGATTTTAAACCCCTTGTATAAACAAGTCTGAATTCCCAAAGAACCAGGGAAGGCATGGGAATTCACAGCAGCCTTACTAGAGAGGGTGTACAGGATGGCCTTGAGTGAGTTTATTCTCCAGGTAGCTGTTAGACATGGATCACTTGATACCAGTGCTGCTTATTTCCTGGTGGGAAAAAGCTCAACAGTGCAGCAACTCTCAATAGACTTAGCATAGATGTTCTAAGTCTTCTTTTCCAAGTCGGTTTTCACAGTTACTTCCCCGAATTTGAAGAGCAGCATCTTGGGAAATATTTGAAGTAACAGTGCCAAGAAATCCCAACTAAAATGAAAGCCAGAGGGTTGGAAAGGGGAAGTAAAATGGGATGGAACTGAAATAAGGACAGAGTGCACCAACCACTTGTCAGTTTGTTGTACTGTGATGACTTGCATGATGCTGTGATGCTAGAAGTTTTGCCACAATGATGTCAATTTGAAGACCAAGGTGTATCTGACTCTGGTCTTTCTGATCACTTGCTATGCATCTGAGAGCTAGACAATGAATAAGGATGCCATAAGAAGAATTGATGCTATTGAGCTGTGGTGTTTGGGAAAAGTACTGAGTATTCCTTGGACTGTCAAAGGAACGAACAGGTGTGTCTTGGAAAATGTGCAGCCGGCCTACTCCTTGGAGGCAAGGATGACAAGCTTTATCTCTCGTACTTTGTTCATATTGCTAGGAGAGGCTGTTCTTTGGAAAGGGCTATCATGCTTGGAAATTAGAGGGTCAACAAAAGAAAGGAAGACCCCTGATGAGGTTGATTTGACAGTGACTGCAGCAATGAGCCCATGTGTGTCAGAGAATTTGAGGATGGCACGGGATAGGACAGGATTCAGATCTATTGTTCATAGGGTCAAAGTGAGTCGTTCTTGACTCAATGACACCTAACAGCAGCATTCAAATACCAGGAGGTTCAGCCACGGTGGTGAGGTTTCAGTGCAGCTTCTAGAGTCCATCAGACTAGGAGGAATGACCTAATAATAACCAACTTCTGTAAGTTACCATTGAAAACCCTTTGGATCACAACAGTGTAGTGTTCGAAGTATTGCTGGGATCTGAGTCCCTCAGGCGCAGTGGCCTCAAGCATGCTCAGATCTTGAGGGATGGAACAGGACTAGGCAGTTTTCATTCTGTTACGATGGGATCACCACAAGTGGAAGTGGATTCAGTAGCAGTAAACACCTGCAGTCCTCTCCAGTAAGAGGGGAGACCACACGTTACCCAACCCTGAAGTGATTTAAACAGAAAAGAGGCGGCGTTTCACTGGAATTGCCTCCCTTGCTGATCCTGGGCAGACTGTCTGAAGGTGATGGTCCATCTGGGTAGTCAGGGTGGCAGCGAGGAGCCCTGGAGGGCACTACCTGAGGTCTTGGTAAATTAGGAGGATAGGTTCTGAAAAAAGGGGCTCATTATTTTCACTGTAGGCAAGAGAGGCCTGTACTAGTAGAATAACAAGGAAGCCTTTCCACATTTTCTCTTAAGCAGGCTCCTCATCCCAATTTACTCATTCTGATAAGATAATTATAGAACTACTAGAACCAGGAATTTTATTCAAGCAAATATAATTGGGAACCTTTATAATTACCTTTAATTCTTTATTCTTATGAAATGGAAAATAAAATGAGGATTTTCATGCAGAGCCTATGGCCTTAAATCTCCCTGTTTCTCTGTCCTGAATTCCTAGTTGAGCATCAGATGATTGGCTCCTGTGGGGGCTTGTGTTAGCGTGGTGGTGGGGCAGTGACTCTGTAAGGGGCAGTGTGTCTGTAATAGCGTTTCATTTCATTTTTCTCTTAATGTTCCCAACACCTCCCCTCCCACATGAGTCTCCTAACTCTGTCTCACTCTAGCATTGCTATGCATATAGCCCTTAACTTGCTTTTTTTGCTCTAGATTATTTTCTCCAGCTGATTCTGGTGAGAGAAAATTTCTTGATAACCCAGCCACTTGAAAGATATCCAGCCCGTCTTCATCCAGACTCACTTCCGCTATTGCTGTCTCCTTCCGCAAGAGATCAATGAAATGTCTCTGTTGCCATGTCTTCTTGAAATTCCCAGCTACAAAATCCCTTCTCTTTCTGCTGTGTCCACAACCCTGTGCCTTTATCCAGACTGGAGTTTTGACAGTGTTCTTTGCTTTTTCTTCACTTGCCTTCTAACAGTTTCATTTGGTGCATTAAATTATTTTTAAAAAAAGTGTTTTTTTTTTTCTCAAGAGCTCCTAAGTTGCAGTCAGAATTTGGGCCTCCTCGGGTAGGTTAACAGCATAGAGAGCAATCAGTTGGCCTAGTGGACCGAAAGCGATGCTCCCAAGCCAAAGGTGGGTGACTTTAATCCACGGCCCTCAGGCCTGCCTTTAATTGGTTTTGGTCAAACATTCTTCTAGGTCATATAGCCCTGCTCTGTCCACTTGCCGTACAGAGGTAACTTGTGGTTGCTGTGAAGCTGAACACTGTGACACTGATGAGTCAGATACGAGAATGCTTATCCATGGTGGACAGTGTTTGGTGGAGCTCCCTGATTTAAACAAGCTTGCAAGTGGGAGTACATCCACTTCCATAAATAGCTTGCCTCTGGAAACCCTATTAACCTGGAGAAAGGATGAAAGTTATACAAGAGTTCAGGTCATTCGTTCATAGGGGCACTATGAGTCACCTACTACTTGATGGCATAAACAACAACAACAACAACAACAACAGGGTAGGTTAAGGGAACTCTCATGGCCTAATCTATCAGGTGTTAACACGGACAACCCAAATGCTTCTCTGGCAGTTTGAATCTACCGTACACCTCTGTGGATCGGCAGTCTTCTCCTGTGCAGTTTACAGCCTCAGAAACCCAGTGGCATATGTTCTGTGAGTCAGCTATGATTTCTCAGTGGCACGGAATTTGCTAGGTGAAGGTAACACTTCATGTCTTGAGCTTTCTGGCATTTACCTTCTATCTCTTTTTACTCATACATTCCCTCATTCTCTCTGGTACTTGGACAAACGGAATATTCCCAGCCTTCATTTCTAGAAATAGTTTGTCCTTTCTCACTTGTATGTCTTCTTTCCCCATCAGATTTCTAAGCCACTTGTTCTCAAACATGAGCATGCGTCATAGTTACCTGCAAGGTTTCTTAGAACATTCCCAGTGTTGACAACTCAGTAGGTGTCAGATTGTTGCTGTTGTTGTTGTTACATGCTGTCAAATCACTTGTGACTCATAGCAACCCTATGTACAACAGCTTTGAGCCCTGCTCTATCCTGAGCCAACCTTATTATCTCTGACACACCTACCCCCCATGACCTCAGTCACTGAACTGAGAATTCCTAAAATGTTTCCAGGGACTCACCTTGAGAACCACTCTTGTAGGCAGTTTGCAAAGGTGGTATGGATGTGTGATAACCCTAAATGAACCATTTTGGTTAAACAATAAATTTGATTCGGACACTTTTCAATTACAATCTCTCTGGTGGTGTGGTGTGGTGTGGAGGAAGTTGCACTGCTCACCAACAGGCTGGGCCTCTCTGGCAGCTTGAACCCACCAGCTGACCTTTGCGAGAAAGATGGGAATATGGCTTCAGAACAAGATTCTGGAGGGTCAGCTAGAAGTCAGTTCCAGCTTGACTTCAGGTTTTCAGGCCTCTAAATTTGAGCTGAGGAAAGACAATGGCTGGGCTCAACTGGCTTTAAACATTTATGTCTATTTATATATGAATTTGAGTTCCTGCATTGTGTAAGCGACAAGCCCTTTGTCTGTAAAAGTACTGTTGAATTGAGGGTTAGACTTCTGTTCCCCTCTGGTGGAGGAGGACACTTGGGCCGTATTTAGAGGTGAGCCTGTCATTACAAACCCTCCAGTTGGTCAGCGACTCATTACCAAACCCGCAGGCCAGCTTTATGCCAGCACCTTGCTTGTTTCTTCTGTTACCAGCCCACAGGCATAACCTTGTAAGTTGGTCATTATGTCTTTTTGAAAACTTGGCTGTTTGCAGTTGCACTGACAAGAGAGTACATTTTGGTCTTAACTCTTACATGGATGGGCCGTTTCCTTGTCTCATTCACAGTGGAAGTAAAGTCAGGGGTGCTAGAGGAGGGTAGTGGGGGAGGACACACAGACTTTTAGAGGCACTTTAGTTCCCTCAGGTCCCCAGGTGATGCAACCAGGTAAACAATCAACTCCTCACCGAAAGGTGGCAGTTTAGATGCCCCCGGAGGCACCTCAGAAGAAAAGCTTGGACATCTTCCAAAGGATCCCAGCCTTGGAATCACGATCGAGTACAGTTTTCCTCCATACGTATGGGCTTGTGCTGCATCAGATCTGTCTCAGCAGCGCTGGATCTGATTTCTTGTTTTGGTTTGAACCACTGCCGTCTGGGAGATTCTGACTCGTTGCAACACTATAGAGAAGAGTGGGGCTGCCCTATAGGATTTCCGAGGCTGTGACTCTGGATGGAAACTCGCTCTTGAGTTTTGAGCCACTGACCTTTTGGTTAATTTGCAAGAGGATGTCTCAGGAGGCATGCCATTTGAATATGGCTGTAGGAACATTTTAGTAATCAATATTTAATAATTTTTTTAAATTTTGCTTCTCAGTTTAGTGTTCTGCTGGTCTGGACCACATCCTCATAAGGGTAGAAGTGCATGTTGGTGGCACATGTCTCCTACTCTTCCACACAGAGGTCAAGAACCACTCATGTAATGGTATTTGTTTTGTAAAAGGATTTTAAAATGAAGGCTTGAGGACCCGCTGTCATCACGTCAGAACTCATCCTCGTCTGTCGTTCTTGAGGCTGTAAATCACACAGGAAGAAATTGCCTGTCTTCCTCTTGGGGAACAAATGATGGGTTTGAACCACCAGGAAGCCAGTGCCTTTGGCTCAGCAGTGTAGCTGACTACAGAGGAAGCCTTCAGATCTCCCTCAAGGCGGGGGTGTGTGTGTGTGCTCGCGTGCGCGCGCTCTCTGATTTGTAAATAAACCTAAGATATTTCTCTCACTTTGGACTTTGACATCTGACCTGAAATAAAACTATACAAGGAAATACCTTGAGATTCCTGTTTCCTTCTTTGATTCCTTTTTCTAAGTTTTGCTACTTCCCCTTGATAAGTATTTGGTAATATTTTGGATGGCAGGTTGAAAGGTCAGCAGTTCGAATCCACCAGACAATTGGAGGGTGGGAGATTGTCATTCTCCTTTCACAAATATTTATAACCCAGGACACTGAAGAGAGAATGGTTGTACATTAGAACTGACTCAGAGCAGTGGGTAGGTAGGTGACTGAGTTACTAGCCTTGCTGCTGCTTTTGGAAAGGACTTTGCCTGTTACTTATAACAGTAGAACTCCATGACAATTCGGAATGCTAACTGAATTGTCTGTGGTTGCATTTTAGTCCATGTTTGAGGGCTCTGCTTCATGAGCGTTGAGTCAGCATTAACCTTGGTGACTAGCCCTTCCTGCACAGGTGTATTTATTTATTCTATAAAATTGTGCATTGAGGAAAGCAACGTAGGTAGCTTTTAGGAAAATTGCAGTGTGTTAATCACGTACGTTGAGGGCAGGAAGTATCAGGCATTTTATTAAGTACAGTTTATTTAAATGAGTGCAAACATGAAGACAGCCAATGCTTAGTCTGAGGTTTGTTTTGGAAATGGGATGTCTATGCCATATTAAATAATTAAGTCCATCTGTATTTTGTAAATGATCATTGTTTTTTTTTTTCCAATTAAAACCTTCCTTAGTGGTGAAATATATATGCTTTTTTTTTTAGATGTTCTTATTGAGTCTCTTTGTTTTATTAGGTGAGTACTCATCAGCTGCTCCTCAAGGGAAAGACAGTTGCCTCCCAAGTGCTTTACTGCCTTGGAAACTCAGTGGAGCATCAGGAGGCAGGCAGCGTGTGAGAGGTATTTTATAAATGAGTACACTGAGGTCCAGTATGCATCGCATGTTGACGGCTGAAACCATACACGGCTTGATTTAATCTTCTACTCAGAACATGCAGATCATGTACTGAAAAAGAACCACTGTGTAATAGTCTATATGCTGAAGAAATTACTTTCTGTCTTCATTCAGTGGGATTTTGCATCAGTGTAGAGAGTTGCACTGCTTACCTAAAGGTTCTCCTTTTCTGGTGGTTCAAATTCACTAGCCACTCCAAAGAGGAAAGATTAGCTGCCTCCTCCTATGAGACTTACGGCCTTGGAAACCCACTGGATGGTCAGCTATGATTTGACAACAACAGGTAGAAGTTTGATGTGCGTGAATTTTCTTATGTACGTAGATGGTTTTGTCTGGTTGGGGGAGTATCGAGGTGTAGTGTGGGTGGAGCAGGGTAAGGGTAAGAGTTTTGTAGTTGTTGTTAGGTACCATCACACACAGCAATCCTACAAACAGATCTGAACCTCGCCCTGTCCTTCTTTCTCTTCAAAGTGTTTGATATGCTTGAGCCGATAGTCACAGTGTCGGTCCATCTTTTTGAGGGTCTTCTTCCCTTTCTCCGACCCTCCTTCTCTCCCAGCATCATCTCTCTCTCCAAGGATCAGCCTCTCCTGATAATATGCCCCCAGACTGTGTGAGATGAAGTTTCACCGTCCTTAACTCTAAGGAGCATCCTGGTTGTATTTTCTCCGAGACAGACTTGTTTGTTCTTTTGGCAGGCCATGGGCTCTGCAGAACTCTTCTCCAGTACCACAGCTCAGAGGCATCCATTCTGATTCTGTCATCTTTCTTCATGGTCCAACTTGAAGTCATAAAACTGCCGCCAGCAGCAGTTGGCTTCTGTAGCTGTAGTGTTGAGAATGTAGCCTTTGTGGCCCTGTCTTCATTTTCCCTGACACTCATCATATATATGTCACATACAGATTGAGAAAAGACTGCTTTTCCTCCCCGAGCCCAAGGAAAGCCTGACTGGAATGGCTCCATCGATCACTGCACTAAGGAAAGTGGACATACTGAATGTAATGGCATTGCCCCTGGGGCTGGAGGTGGAAGACCTGCGGAACAGGATGGATGGAAAGAGCTGGAGCTCAGCAGCTGGTTGAAAGGGCTGGACTCTTGTTCGTCCACAGCAGAGTCAGAAGGCAGTGAGAACTTTAGTGAATCGGCCACACAGAAGACCTGAGCATGATTTTTTTTTCTCTTCTCACTCCCTAACACTCCTTCTCAGCTTAGCTCCTTGCCATCAAGTCAGAACTGACTCATAAATAACATTCCACAGGGTAACTCGGAGCTTTAATGGCAAGAACCTGCACTGCAGTCCGGAAGGCACATGGTTCAAAGTCACCAGCCGCACCAGCTACTCCACATGGGAAGGATAGGCAGTCTCCTCCGTGTGATTAGTTGCCTCTAAAAACCCACAGGAGGGTCCGCTGTGGGTCAGTTCCAACTCGATGGTACACAGAGATGGTAAATCAAACGGGAGGACATTCCCCGTCTTTCTCCGTTAGAGCCACTGGTAGAATCTAATTGCCAGAGAGGTGAAGCCTTTGGTGAGCAGTGCAGCTCCCTGTGCAGGCAGATACCAACTTCCCCTATAGACCGGTTAGTAGGATCCTTTCTCATGTTGCCATTCTCAGCCCACTTCCCTGTCTGTGAAGCCTTTTGCATGGGGACCACACCATGGGGAAATGTGTGAATGTGCTTCCTAGAGGTAAATCAGAAAACCGAAGTCTTGAGTGATTTATCGTAGTTATTAATATACATGGTGGCTGGCTGACATCGTGGGCTGCTTAGGTGTTTCTCTAGAAGAAACACCCATTTCCAGTTTTAAAATGCATCTCCTGGCGGCCTAGTGGCAAGAAGCTGCCCCTGCAATCCAGAAGGCATGCAGTTCAAATCCACCAGCTGCTCCGTGGGAGAAGGATGGGCAGACTCCTCCCGTGTGATTTACTGCCTCTGAAAACTCACCGAAGGGTCTCCTGTGGGTTGGTTCTGACTCTGTACACAACAGAAACATTAGAACTTCAGAGTTGACTTGATAATTGTAGGACTTCAACTCTGTCATGGCCTTTTAATGCCTCTTAATTATTTAAGAACATTTAATTTGTCCATAAGCAGTAGAGTTAGAAAATCCTTAATGGCATTACAGCTCTGAAAGTGAATTCATTAGAATAATACATAATATTATGGAAGGGTTTTCAGGCATTCTACTATTATAATTGCTTGGAAAATAATGAAATGTGAATCGTTACAGATTTTAGTTGGGCATACTGCTTTCCAGTAACTATGCTTCTTAATGGTTATGTCTGAAATTCAACTGGTAGGCATATATAGTATACTGAGAAGTATTTTGTGCACCTTGTTTGATGAGTTGTCGTGTTTATTTGTCTTTTGAGGGTCTTTTTGAGTCTTTCTGATCTTGTAATTTGAAAACAGGAGCACTGTTTATTCTTTCATTGTTTTTTCTATGGCCTCTCTGTGAGTTGGAGCTGACTTTGATGACACCTTACAACATTTAGGTTTTAATTTCCATTGTAGACATTTGTATTTAGTGAGAGGGATGTGTGTGTGTGTGGTCTTTATTTTTTTCAAGTTTACAAATCAAATGCTATTACAGCCCAACTTTAGAGTTCTGCCAGAGAAAAGATTAAGAGGAATTCTTATTTCTTGGTTGCAGTTTGTAGGGAAAATAGCATATCCTGGTAGCTTTAATCTGATTGAATGGCCACAAGAATCATTTAGTTACTATATATAATTTTTTTTTAGACTTTGTACTTAAAAACCCCCAAACATAAAAAATCTCACTGTTTATTTGAATGCTGAGATATAGAGTGGAAGGACTATTTTTGTAGCAAGCAAGCACTGTGTGCCACGTGGCATGATCTGCCAGGTGTTACGCTGCTAACCCGAAGGTTGTGTCTCCTGAGGTTCGAATCCAGTATCTGCTCCAAGGTTGGAAGAGGGGCAGTGTCCTCCACTTAAGACTCACAGGGTCACACAATTTGGTGGGTGGAGCGAGATGGTCAAGGAAATGGAAAAGTTCCAGTGGGGACCAGAAAAGACAAGATTAAGATGGGCATAGTAGAATGGTGGTTAATTTCATAAAACATAATGCAAGGGAATGATTGTATGAAACACAATGTGAATGAACAATAACGTGAAACACAATGTATATGAACTTTATCAGCAAATCAATATAAAATAAAAATGAAAATGAAAAAAAAAATTACAGCCTCAGAAACCTTGTGAAGGGTCATTGTGAGTCTGAACCAACTCACGACAGTGAGTTTGAGTTTTCTGAAAGTCCCATCTGGAGTCCTAGAGGTGCACTTGTTGAGTCCCGGGCTGCTAATTGGTCAGCACCTGTGGTACAGGAGAGAGACATGGCAGTCTCCTTCTGGAAGGTTCTGTCTTTGGACTGGAACTGGAAGGCTGCTCTGTGCTGTTGGGTTGCTGTGGGTTGGAGTCGACTTAAATGTCGGTTTGCACTGTCAGACATTTAATATAGAACTAAAACTCTTGACTTTTGTCTTCTGAAATACCGCAGTGGTGAAACCCCTGAGGGATGCAGTTATACCTGGTCCGGGGCAACAGGCTTGGCTTAGTTTTTTTTTTTGGTTTTCTCCTCTGCTGCCATGTCTGTAGGACAGAGTAGAGTTCCAGGATTCTGAGGCTGTAAACCTTAATGGGAGTGGACTGACTCATCTTTTTCCTGATTCAGGGCAGGTGAATTCAAACTGCTTTTCGGTTAGCAGCCCAACGCTTAACACACTATACCACCAGGGCGCCTGACTTTATCTAGGTGCTCATGATAATCACTAGGAAAGGTGGTGTATTTCACTTTTTACAAGAGGAATCTCCTTTAAAGTGTCGTCGTTCCAATCCATGCTTGCTTAACACAGGGAAAGTCCCATGTTCTCCTCTCTGTTTCCTTATAGGGGTACAATTAATGGCTCTTCTCCAGTTACATAAGAGTGAAGCATATTTATATGTTCTGGCATCAATGAACTTAAAAGAGGATTGCTTCATTTTTTTTTCTTTGTTTTGTGTTACAGAGTTGCATGAGGTATGAGCCAGGTAGACCCTGTGTCTACCACGGAGCCTGTGGGTTTGGGGAAGGTTATTTCCCTCTCTTCTTCAGAAGTACTTAATTACCCTTGGCACATCTTGTGGCAACGGAATACATCTTGTGGGGGTGGAAAATGAAATGTTAGCTATAATAAGATTGCTGGCCAACTGAAAACGTTGGCTTAAAAAGTGTGTGTTGGAGCAGGGGGAGCAACTTGAATGAATTTGTTATTTTATAATGTGCTTGCAAAATATAGTCCAAACAATTGGAGATGGTAAAGAATTTTCCGCTTATTGAAATAGTTGTTTTCTTGGCTGGTTGTGGAGCCTTTAAAGCTATTGCCTGCCATAGCTAGATCAGCAAAAGTACCTGTGTATAAATCAGAGAAGTCCAATGACCCGCCAAAGAGAAAACTTGAAATTGGCACTCTTGCTTGATAATCTTCATGGTTGGAAAGAAATACAACAGAGACAGTGCCCTCCTTTCCTCTATCTGCACGTCTGTGGATTGTGAACAGGCCAGACTATAAACTGAGCATGTCTACTAAAGGATGGAGCTGGTGGTGGTGGTTGTCAAGTCAGAACCTACCCATAGCTGACCCTTCAGCAGGTTTTCCGGGACAGTAAATTGCACAAGAGGAGATTGCCCATTCTTCTCTTACAGAGCAGCTGGTGGATTAGAACTGTGTGCTTTTGAGATTGCAGCTTAGCTTTTTTTAACCACTAGGCCACCAGACCTCCCTTAGCTTGTTAGTATAGCACTAATCTAAACCCGTACCTTATGCCACCATTTTTGAAATCTGGGTTGTTTTATCATAAGGAGAGCTAAAGGAAGAAGTGAATTCATACACTAAACCGTCTGCCGAGTGTTTTCTGTGCTGCTTAGTGGCAAAACAAAGATGACCAGGAGAGCTCTCCCTCTGCTTGGAGGAGAGGTGTGTTTAAGTTGGATTATAATGCAAATAAAAGGTATGAGAGGTTATGTAATAGAGCTATGAGCAGAATTTTTTGGAGCAGTCAGCCATACCTGTGGGAGTCAGAGAAGTCTGCAGGGAAACACGATATTTCTATTAGGGCTAAGAGATATGTAGTTTTAGACACAGAAAAGAAAATGAAATTTTAGACACGGGGGAAAAAAAGAAAGGCAGAAAATGGAATAAAATGCATGACTTTTAACAAATTGCATAAGTAATTTTAAAGGGGGGGAGACTCTAAAAGTTGGGTCAGCTGGATGTTCGTGTGAGGGAAAATGTAAACTTGACCCCTCTACCTTGTATCTGTTGCTGTGGAGTTGATAAGACTTATGAGTAACCCTGCCAGAAGAACAGAACTCCTCCACAGGGTTTTTAAGCTTGTAATATTTATAGAAATAGATTGCGTATCTTTCTCTGATGGAGCAGCTGGTAGGTTTGAGCAGGTGCAATATCTTGGGTAGCATCAGGGTGTTGAAATGCTCCACCTTCAGAGATTGGATAGTATATGAATTATCTCCCAAGCTGTTTTTCACAATCAAGCTGCAAAGGTAGGTTGTCATTCAGTTGTAGAGGATCCTCTAATAATAATAATAATAATAAACTAAACCTGAACCCACTAGCCTTTGAGTCCATTCTGACTCGGGAGTGACCCTGAAGGATGGTAGACCTGCCCATTGAGTTTCTAAATCACTACGGAGGCAAACCGCTGCGCTTCTTTTCCAGGGAGCCACGGGGGTGGATTTGAAACACCAGCCTTTGGGTTAGCGGATGAGCTCTTGAACACTACTGTGAGTGGTCAGTGAAAGCAAGAAAGACCCTCAATGAGCTACATTGACAAACAGTGACTGTAACAGTGGGCTCAAGTCGAGCAGAGATAAGGATGGCACAGGATAGAGCAGGGTTCGGATCCATTGTTCAAAGGACATGAGTCCCAGTCAACTCAATGGCACCTAACAACAGCAACAACTAAAAAGAAGCACTGGAGGCGTCAAATTGATTGCAGCTCGTGACCTCTCTCTATCAGGTTCCCACAGCTGTACCTACTGGGAGAGACTGTGTCGTCTTACTCCCACAGTTGAGCATGTGGATCCAAACCCCTGACCTTTTGGTTCACAGTCTACAACCTGCTATGCTACCAGGTTATATTTACTGAGTGCTGCATATTTCTGAGGTAATAATATAGCAACTTTGTATGCAATCAATGACTCTCAACAATGAGAGAATGAATGAAGAACGTGGGGCTTATGGAGTTCAACAGAGCTGGCCTCCTTCGCCTTGTGTGCAGATCCGGAGTCTTGGCTTTTGCCTACTTGGCTCCCTGCTGACGGGCTAGGTTTAGACTTGCTTCTGGAGGCAGTGGGGCTGGAGGTGCTGTAAGCAGCAGGGGGGTGTCGGCGCACGTGCCTCTGGTGATGTCGTCCTGGCACGACTGTGGACTGTGCAGGGGGAGATGCCTGAAGCAGATTACAGCCCTGCCTGCAGAGGCACCAGCACATCACTTTTGTGTGATTTTCTGATCTTAACAAACATGCACAGTGGTGTGTGCCAAACACTATTTTCAGTTGTTCATAAATACTCATTTAATGTCCATGGCCACTGGTGTGAGGTGGTGGTGGTTCTGTGTTGTTGAGTCAGAACCACCCATAAACAGCTGACCCTCCAGTGGGTTTTCAGAGGCAGTTAATTGCATGGGAGGGGGTTGCCCAACCTTCTCCCATGGAGCAGCTGGTGGGTTTGAACCACATGCCTTTGGGGTTGCATTGTATCTTCTTAACCACTAGGCTACCATCTGAGGTTAGGCACTGTTGTTATCAGTCATGTTTTCTCCATGAAGTGTCTGTGGTTGAGAGCCCCATAGATGGTAGTTGGCAGAGCCAGAAGGTTCTGGTTCTAGACCCTTAAGTTGTTACCACACTACTGTATGTGAGTCTCTGGTGGCATTTCCATCCCAGATAGTACAGACTCCTGGTGGTTTTCTCTGGGGCACATCCTGTTTCCAGAAGGATCTGCCTTAAAAACATGTTGCCACACATTTGCATAACTATATTCACTACACATTTGACTTGGTGTAGAGTCCCTTCCTTTGTAACACTTAAATTCTGTTTGGTAAGAGACAGATGAACATGTAGATACAAAAAGAGAAAGGGAATCCAGGCACAGAAAAGTGAGAAGAAAAATAAAATGAAGTATTGTAATTGATCTTTGTCTTCTTGATACTGAGCTTCAATCCATATTGAAGGATGAAGTCCTTGGCCTTCTGCAGCAAGCACTATAGGTCCTCCTCAGTTTTAGCAGGCAGGGTTGTGTCATCTGCATAATGCAGATTGTTGATGAGTCTACCTCCAATCCTGATGCCACACTTCTTACAGAGCCCAACCTCCTACATAATCTGTTCTGCATACAGATTGAAAAGATACAGAGATAGGACACATCCCTGGTGTACACCATGCAGTGTTTCCTTACTCTGTTCTGATAACTGCCTCCTGGTCCAAGTATAGGTTTCGCATAAGCACAATCAAGTAAGTGTTCTGGGATTCCCATTCTTCTCAGAGTTAGTGCTGTGGTCCACACTATGCCTTTGCATAGTCAATGAAACAAAGATAGACATTTCTCTGGTATTCCCTGTGTTCAGCTAAGATTTACCTAACATTAGCTACAATATCCCTAGTACCACGACCCCTTCTAAAAACCCTGATTGCACTTCTGGCAGTTCTCTGTTGATGTGCTCTTAACAGTTGTTTTTGCATAATCTTCAGCAGAATCTTGCTTGCATGTGATAGTAATGATACTATCCACACTCTGTTGGGTCACCTTTCTTTGGAATGGGATCAAATATAGATCTCTTCCAGTCAGTTGGCCAGGTGGTTGTTCTCCAGATTTCTTGGCACAACTTGGTGAGCAGCATCTGTTTGTTGAAATATATTACTTGGTTTACAGTCAGTTCCTGTGGCCTTGTTTTTTCCAGTTCTTTTAGAGCAGCTTGATCTTCCTCCTTAATCACCACAGG
>NW_006400032.1:1589455-1622642 GCF_000299155.1 Elephantulus edwardii
AGGGACATCATGCTGGATAGAGTAGAGGGACAGCACAGGAGGGGAAGACCCTCTATGAGGTGGATTGATTCAGTGACAGGGATAATCGGGGTGGGTGTGTCAGAGGCAATGCGGTTGGCACAGGATAGAGCACGGTTTAGGGCTGTTGTACATAGGGTCGCTATGAGTCACAAATGACTCGACGGCACGTAACAACAACAACAACATATGTATATATTGCATATACTCCCACCACTGGGCCAATTGGCAGTATCATGATGGATGGTGAAGAGATTGAGATCTTAAACAGCTTTAGTTTGCTTGGATCCACAGTCAACAATCTTAACATTAGCAGCCAGGAAATGAAAAGATGTATTGTTGTTGTTGTTGTTGTGTGTGGTTGAGTCGCCCGCAACTCATAGCGACCCTATGTACAACAGTCCTAAATCCTGCTCTACCTGTGCCAATCTTATTGTCTCTGACACACCCAGCCCCATAACCCCAGTGACTGAATCAATGCATCTCATCAAGGGTCTTCCTCTCTTGCGTTCTCCCTCCACCCTCCCAAGCATAATGTCCCTCTCCAGGGACTGAACCTGCCTTTCAATATGTCCAAAGTATATTAGATGGAGCTTCAGAATCCTTGCCTCTCCAAAGAGCAGCCTGACTTCACTCTCTCCAGGACGAACTTGTTTGTTCTCCTAGCAGTGCATGGTATATTCAGTGCTCTTCTCCAGCACCACAGCTCAAAGGCATCAACTCTCCTTCTATCATCCCTAGTCATTGTCCAGCTCTCTTATACATAGCAAGTGATTGCAACACCCATGGCCTGTGTAAAGTGCAGCTTAGTCTCCAGACTGACATGATTGCTCTTCAGTACATTGGAGAAGTTTCTGACAGCTGACTTTCCCAGTGCAATTCATCTTTTAATTTCCTCTTAACACCAGCAGCCAGGAAAGGAAAAGATAAACTGTTGTTGTTGGTATGTGCCATCGAGTTACCTGCAACTCATAGCCAATGTTATGCTTGACCTGCTGGCAGAGAAGAAAGAGAGCTCTGGTAGCTTAGTGGTAAGGAAGTGCGCTGCCAAACCAAAGGTGTGTTGTTAAATCCACCAGCTGCTCTGTGGAAGAAAGACAGACCAGCAGTCTCCTCCAGTGCTATTTACTGCCCCTGAAAACTCACTGGAAGGTTAGCTATGAATCTGTTCCGACTCAGTGGTACTCAACAACTTGGTAAAGAAAGCATGTCACTGTTTTTCCAAAATCATTCGTTCACTGATGGGTCCCTCAGAGAGGCTGAATCTCCTGTTGTCTCACATCTTCTGCCATTAGCACAGTGTCTGAGAACAAATTCTTATTGAAATGGAAGAAAACCTAGCTTGTCACAAACTAAAGATACCACAAATAATAAACACTCTTGCAGGGATACACAGGATTTTCCCTCTTTTAGAGCCTTGTCTTGCCAGCTGGTAGCTTTTGGAGCAGGGGGAGCGAGAATTGTATCATTAACACCTTTGGCGCTCAGTTCGGTGGAGTCACTGAGGACATATATTATGACTGTGCAGGTGGACTTTTCCTTTCGGACAAGTAAATTGAAGGGCTGGGTTTCTCAGTAGGGAAGGGGTTTTAGGATGGTAAATGGAGGTTTGTTTATACAATGACGGCCATCAGCAGCTGGGTCAAGTAGACTCGTAGGCTCTTGGCCATGACTGTCACCCCACTCTGTTTGCCAAGTCTGTCTCAGTGGCCCTGCTGTGTTATTACCAAATAATTTCCCTGCATGGGGTCCAGAATTTTAAAGGCAACTGCACTGGTGATGCAGCAGACTAAGTATTTTCCTTAATGTTTTAACTCCAGAGTTCCTGATGGAGGTGTTCGTTCTTATTAAAGGGAAAGACTATTCATGCTTAGACGTTTTTATTTCATGAAGATGTTTTCTGGACTTTGAACCATCTCTGGCCATCTGCTAAGTACGAGTGAGCCTAGGCAGCAGGGACCATTACTGTTTCATGTTAGAGCTTTTTGTGGAGGTATTTAATGTCACATTTGAAACCCCAGTGAAAACAGGTCCAATGGGCATTGGCATCTCAGGTGGTGTGAGTGGACAGGTGTCTGCACTTTCCCGAGCTGTTTTGAGGTGGCCTAGTGGCAAGAAACTGTGCTGCAGGTTTTTTTCCCCCAATTTATTTTAATAATTTTAATGAACATTTACAGGGATTTTGGATTTCCATTCATTCATTGCTGTACTTCTCTTCCCGTCCAGCCCTCCCTCCCCTCGCTCCTCTCTTTGAAAAGTAAAAGAAAATCTCCCTGCCTGGTACACAATCCCCCCGCACCTCTCCCACAGCCCCAAGTACATTCCACTATGCAACCTTAATTGTGGACTCCTGTGATAACCATAATACCCTATCATACATCGCTTTTAAATTATTCAGTCCATCATCTGTTTCAGTTCAGTATACACAATTTATCCAATTTTTCTCAGTCTTACCCCAACCCTGATATCAGTCCCATTTTACAGCAGTGGCACCGTGCAATATTTGTCCTTTTGTGACTGAGATATTTTACTCAGCATAATGTCCTCCAGGGTCACCCATTTTTAATAATACTGCATGGGTTCCTTGTTTCTCGATGTAGCGTAAATATGCCATTGTGTGAATATACCATGGCTTTTCTATCCATTCATTTGTTGATGGGCACCTGGGTTGTTTCCAACTCCTTGCTATTGTGAACAAAGCTGCGATAAACATGGGTGTGCCTATATATCTGCTTGGATGTCAGTTATGGGCTCTTTGGGATAGATATATTCCCAGTAGTGGAATTGCTGGGTCAAATGCTATCTCTATTTGCAACTTTTTGAGAAAGCGCCATACCACCTACCACCGTGGTTGCACCATTTTACATTCCCACCAACAGTGAATAAGGGTTCCAGTTTCTCCACAACCTTGCCAGCATTTGTTGCTTGCTGTTCTGTTATATTTTGCTGTTCTGACTGGGGTGAGATGATATCTCATAGTTGTTTTGATTTGCATCTTTCTTAGAGTTAGGGATTTTGAACATTTCTTCATGTGCTTGTTGGCCATCTGAATGTCTTCTTTGGTGAAGTGTCTGTTCAAATCCTGTGCCCATTTTTCAATTGGATTATTTACCTTTATCTTGTTGTGTGTGCTGTAGTTTTGAAGGCGTACAGTTTGAATCCAGCAGCTGCTCCAGTGGAGAAGGATGGGAAATCTCTTGTGTAATTAGCTGCCTCTGAAAACCTGCTGAGGCTCCGCTGTGGGTGGTTCTGACTCAAAGATACACAACAACAACAACAACAACAACAACAACAACAAGGGTAAAGAGTTGATTTGAATTTGCAAAGGCAAAGCCACTGCATTCGAATCCACCATCTGATTCGCAGGAGAAAGAGAAAAACGCTTTGGAGAGTCAAATATGGATTTGTTCCCACAGTAAATATCAACAACAACAAATGCTTTGGGCTTGCCTGGGATTATAGCTATCATTTCCTAGGGTCTAAGGGTCTGAAACAAGTAGAGGTTTATTTTGTCTCCCCAGCCCCACCTCCATCCCTGTTATAGAATTATTGCTATCAGAGCCACAAACCAGAAATCTATTCTCAGAAACCATCGTAAAGTTAATAAAAAGATTTCTCACTATGTGGCCCATTTCTCTGGTTTTTGTGTTTCTCTCTGTAGTTTGTTTACTATCAAGCATTCCACTCATATAAATCATGGTGGTGGTTGTTGTGTGCCACTGGGTTGGAACTGACCCCTAGCTGACCCTCCAGTGGGCAGGTTTCAGAGACATGAAATTGCACAGGGGAGATTGCACATCCTTCTGTCAAATAGTAGTTGATGAATTTGAACTGCATGCCTTCAGGATTGCAGCACGGCTTCTTAACCAATCCTGGGTCCTTGGGGTTGTGTGGCAGCTTCTTTCCACATAGAGACTGCAAAAATGTGACCTAGGTGAGTCTTATTTTAGAAACTTACTTTACTGAGTCCTATGAGAATATCCTTCTTATTTCCTCTTAAGTTCTCATGGCTTAGGCCCAGCTTGTCATCTGAGTTGACAAATGGTCTGTTCCTTCTGTGTTGTTTGATGGTAGTTAAATCCACTGACCCTATGACCTGGAAGCTGTTATTAGACTTACGTGGGTGATGGTAGGTACACCATGTGACCTCTAACTTCCGCCCTGATCCTCACTGGGTTGGAAGTTACCTTAGCAGTCCTGAGCTGATGTGCAAGTACCTCAAAGGTTAGGAGTTTGAATTCAGCCAAAGGTACCTAGACAGAAAGACCTGATGATCTAATTTATTTTTTTTAAATTACTGATTGAACTGGTATTTATACTCTGGCACATGTGGCAAATATGAGTAGAGAGTAGAGTGGGCATGATTTGGAATCAACTCCGAGGCAATTGGTAATTTGTATCTCTGTGACAGGGTCAATTCTTTGGAAAGTGAATATATTTTATAACAAACTAGAAATCCAAGCCTGTCTCCTTGTTGGAAACTGTGGGGAATATCCTATAATTTGTTCCTGCAACATAGTATCTCTCATTCATTTGTTGCTCTCACATTGGAACCCTGCGCATAGCTGATGCTCTGTTGGCTCTCAGGCTGTAGGTTGTGTGAGAGGAGCTGGCCCATCTTCCTCTTGCAGAAATGCTAGTGGATTTGAACGCTCTTTTTGATGCCACCTTTGCGTAAACTGCCCAATTCCCTACAGCTTGAGGAACATATCCAACCCTGTCCCCTGTGTTTCAGAGTGAATGATGACAACTCTCGGACATATGTACATAAACAGTGAATGCAAGTCTCTTACTAAAAAGGTTGGGGTGTTGTTTTTCTGTTCTGTAAAACTTAGAGTAAGGGGAGCTCTGGTGGCCTAGTGGCAAGGACCTGCAACTACAATCCCAGAGGCGCATGGTTCAAATCCACCAGATGCTCTGTCGGGGAAGGAGGGACAATTTCCTCCTGTACAAGTCAGATCTGATTTGACAGTACACTCACACAAAAAATAATAATAATTAAAAAAACAACTTAGAGCAGACTCTGTTTTAACCTGTTTTGTACTGAAGTATATAACAAATAGGTGCACACATTTTATGTGCACAATATGAATTTTTAAGTTGCTCTCAACATATTGCTATATAGTAGATGAATAATTTAGTATTTGATGCTCCTTTCAATTTCTTGTTTAATTAAATGAAGGGGAGGTGAGGATAAGATGGGAGTGAAGCGCTGAATTAATTTCTTCTAACGCTGTTTAGTAATCTTCCATTACTTACTCAAGAGGCCAAAGGTTGCTTAATGTTTAGGCCACTTACAGTCTGGAACTTTGACCTTCAGTCTGGTTTTGGTTTTGGTTTTTTTTTTTTTTTAGCCTTTTAAACACATGAATTCTGTTGACTCTACCCACAAGTCAAAATTGTCTTTTCTAGTTTCTACATGTCAGATACTTATTTGTCCAGTGAAAGTTTAATTCCGTCCGTTGTTCTGAGAGAGGTTCTTCAACGGTTGCCCCTCCTGTCAGTCCCTCTGTGTTCAAGGCTGGCAGCCTTTTCCCTCAGGGTTGGCGTTTATCTGCCAAGTCCATCTTTGTCTCTTTGGAAGAATGTTATCTGATGGCCTGTATGCAATCTTCTGTGGTCCTAGATAGTTTAAACCAAGTAGGCACAGGGTGACATAATTTTTAATGTAGTTCAAGTCACTTTTCTGCATGGTATGAGCAGAGATTTCTTGTGTAATTAAATCCAGAAACCCCTTGAGACCATTGCTGTCAATTCTAAGTCATATTGTTAGGTGCCATTTAGTTGATTGCAACTCATAGTGACGCCATGTACAGCAGATCGAAACCTTGGTGAGCCTTGCACCATTCTACCATCTCTTAATTTCCATAAGCCCATTGTGGAATTCCCTTGCTTAGTCTATCTTGTGGAGGGTCTTGCTTTCCTCGAACCTTCCACCTTTCCAAAGTGAAGGTGATGTCCTTTTCTAGGGACTGGCCCATCCGGACAGTGTGCCCGAAGTTTGTAAGACAAAGCAGCACACTCCTTTGTCTAAGGAGCATCCTGATTGCACTTCCTCCAAGATAAATGTACTTATTCTTTTGGCAGTCGTGATATATTCAATATTCTTTGCCAAGGGCAAAATTAAAAGGCATAATGATGTTATAAGTAAGACACAGGACAACTGCCCCATAGGGTCGGCAGTGCTGTAATCCTTATAGATATAGACTGCCACCTCTTTCCACTGGAGGGTTTGAACTGCCAACCTTTTTGTTAGTAGGCAAATACTTTAACTACTGTACCACCAGAATTCCTCTTATCCAATTGGTGTTGAACTGTCTATGTTCAGCTTCAGATTGACTTGAAATTTTTCTTTTGGGAATTTTTTCCCCCACAATTTTGAATTGTGAGCATTCTGCAATATAGAGAAAAGTTGAAAATTATACAATAAATAAACCTTGTATCTACCACCTGAATTCATTCATTCCCATACTTATTTTCTTTATAAATAGGTTTTGTAATTGACCTTTATAACATTTCACCCTTTAATTGCATTCAGCATCTGTCCCTCATGAATAAGGACAGTATCTCACTTAAAAATAACTTTACCTGTTGTTATATGCCATTGAGTCGCTTGAGACTCATAGCGACCCTATGTACAACAACCCTAAACCTGGCTCTATCCTATACCAATCGCACTGCCTCTGGCACACCTATCCCGATTACCCCAGTCACTGAAGGCCTCATACAGGGTCTTCCCCTCCTGTGCCATCCCTCCATCCTCCCAAGCATGATGTCCCTCTCCAAGGACCTGTCCCTCCTTACAACATGTCCAAAATATGTCAGGCGAAGCCCTAGAATCCTTGCCTCCAAGGAGCAGCCTAGTTTAACCCTCTCCAGGATGAATCTGTTTTCTTGGCAGTCCAGGGTATATTTAATACTCTTCTCCAGCACCATTGCAATATGTTTTTTTATTTCCTGGCTGCTGGTGCCAAGAGTGTTGACTGTGGAGCCAAGCAAACTAAAGTTGTTAACAATCTCAATCTCTTCACCATCCATCCTGATGGTGCCAATTGGTCCAGTGGTGAGAATCTTTGTCTTCTTGACATCGAGTTTCAATCCATACTGAAGGTTACAGTCCTTGACCCTCAGCAGCAAGCATTTCAGGTCCTCCTCAGTTTCAGCAAGCAGGGTTGTGTCATCTGCATAACGCAGATTGTTAATAAATCTTCCACCAATTCTGACGCCACACTTCTCCTCAGAGAGCCCATCCTCTCGGAAGAAAATTATTATTAATAATAATAATTTCATAATGGCATTTTCTAATATCCAGTCTGTACCCAGATTGCTCCACTTGTCTTAAAAGGTCTTTATCCATGCAGTTTATAAATGCATCAGAAAATACCCTAAGAATTGTTATGGCTGAGTAGATGGCAGCAATAGGGAACTTCATTACTTGATGCATGGAGACAAATGAGCCATTTTCCCAGAAGACTTACTGTCTTCCTTTGGTAGTTTTCTTTCTTGCTCAAGACAACAATCTTCTCAGAGTCAGCCACAGTTTGTTATGATCCACACAGTCAAATGCCTTTGCATAATCAATGAAACACAGATAGACATTCTTCTGGTATTCTCTGCTTTCAGCCAAGATCCATCTAACATCAGCAACAATATCCCTAGTACCACGACCCCTTCTAAACCCAGCCTGGACTTCCGGCAGTTCTCTGCTGATGTGCTGTTCTAATCGTTTTTGGATAATCTTCAGTAGAATCTTGCTTGCATGTGAAATCAGTGACACTGTTCTGTAGTTTCCACACTCAGTTGGGTCACCTTTCTTTGGAATGGGAACAAATATAGATCTCTTCCAGTCAGTTGGCCAAGTGGTTGTTCTCCAGATTTCTTGGCACAACTAGACCACCAATAAAATAAGTCTGTCTTGGAGAGAGTGAAGCCAAGTTTCTCCTTGGAGGCTAGGATTTTAAAGCTCCATCACATGGCCAGAAAAGACTGATCCTTGGAGAAGGACATCATTCTCAGAAGAGTGGAGGGACAGCATAAGAGAGGAAAACCCCAGATGAAATGTATTGATACAGTAACTGGGGCAATGGAGGTAGGTGTGTTAGAGTCAGTGAGACTGGCTCAAGACAGGGCGGGCTTCAAAGCTGTCGCTATGAGTCACTGACAACTCTGGCATATAACAAAACCAACCTCTATAGTAAAGAGAAATTTAGGATTTGAAACAAAAATATAAAACGTGATGATTTTGAAGGCAGATCAAAGCTAAGGGCAGACATGTTGGTTAACCTCCTGGTTGGGTGGTAGGTTAGGAGGTAAGATGTTTGATGAGTGGTTGGAACCTGTGAATGTGACCTGATGAGGAAATAGGGGCTTTGTATGTAGACTCAATTAAAGCTGAGACCGCAGTGGATAAAGATGGGCCTCTATACGCCAATTGATGCATATTGATGATCTCTTGGGAAGAGGGACATTAGGATATGGAAACTCATGAGAAAAGTGGCATGTGATGATGGAGCATTGTGTCTACAAGTCAAGAAATACTAGGCATCGCAAGCAACACCCAGAAATTTCATGGGAGCTTGGCCCTAATGGCATTTTTACTCCAGAACTATGAAGTCCTTGTTTCTGACGTTTCAAGCAGCACAGCTTAGAGTATTCTCACTTAAAACTATGAATGAGCTGCATTTGACTTCAGCGAGTCTGGGCATGCATCATTTATTCAGTGAAGTTAATTGAGTTTGATGCTGTGGGATGAGACAGCCAGGTAAACTTAATTGTTAGCAACCAGAAGTCCTCTTTTCTGTGCTGATTTGCCAAAACCCTTGTTGCTACTCTGTAGAGTAGAACAGAACCCAGAACAGAATATACGGGCTCGTCTAGTGATGTACACCTCTGAGGATTTGAACTTGATGTGCTTCAGAGTACTGACTTGTTTACTCAGATTTTTCCGGCCTGATTTTTTTTTTATAAAGAAAATATTATTTTTAAGTACATGCTAGAAAAATTAAAGCATGTAGTAGGCATTTGCCTAGATGTTTGTTAAATGACCATGTTGTTGCTAACCCTTCATTTTTCTGACAGGTATGAAAAGTCAAGGGAGAGAGCCCTGGTGCAAAAGGCAGTAAGACTGACTTTTGCTACCGTGAAGCCTCTCTGGAGAGGAGGCACATCTGGCCCTTGTAACGCTCAGCCCGGCAGAGATAGCTTGATTTGATGCACCCAGGCTTCACACAGGGACTGAGAATCCTCTCTAGAACAGCACTGTCCACTGTGGCAGCCACATCAGGCTGGAAAAGATGGTCAGAGAAAGAGAAGAAGACCCTCAACAGGATGGACTGACACAGTAACAGTGGACTCAGGGCAAGGTTCAGATCTCCTGTTGATAGATTGCAGTCAGCACAGCAGCACCCAACAACAGCAGTCCTGTGTATATACCAGAAATAACAATTGATTCCAGCAAAAGGCAACTCTACCTGTGTCAGCAGAACTGTGCTCACTAAGGTTTCCACTGCCTGGTTTTGCCAGTCTTTTCTTTCCAGACACCTCTGGATGGGTTCAAAGCACCCACCTGGAGCATATTAACCATTTGCACATCGCCCAGGGATTCTCACCTATGGATTCTTTGCATTTAAGTGGATTACAATAAAATAAGTGTGTGTGTGTGTGTGTGTGTGTGTGTGTGTGTGTGTAAATAAGTTCTTTTATTCACACTAGTCACATCTAACTGCTTGTTAGCCACATGTGATTGGGGGCTTGCCTTTTGGACAGCACAGGAAGAAAATGTTACCATCATGGCAGAATGTTTGTACTGGACCGTCCTGATCTGGAGCTTTAAAACATAGAAGGATGACACGGAAAATAGTTGAGTATGCGGATTCTGGCTTTTTGGTAAAGCTTAGCTGTTTTGTGTCACAACAGCTCTACAATGGAAGAGATGAAGCTCAGCACAGAGGTTTATTTGCTGGTGAAAAAGTTGCTTAAAATAACTTGCGGTGGGGGGGTGTGTGGATAAAAAGACTATCCAGGCCAGTGGAGCTGTGAAATCCGCCGAGTGTGACCGCCCCAGGAGGGATGACTTGACAAAGGCTGAGGCCCTTGATCAGCTAGTGTTAAGGGGTTTTACAGAACTTCAGCTTATTTTGTCTCGTTAAACGGGGGAAAAATAAAAAGCAGAGGCCTTTTTTTAATTTGAGGGGTTGGGACTGGGTATGTGTGGAGAGGGAGGTAAACTTCTCAACTAATAAATGTACAAATTGAACACCCAACCCTTCAGTGAACACCATCAGTACTTAGAGGCCAGGAATGTGAAACCCAAATGAGTATCAAAAGTTGTAACCCCAGATGATGAACTTAGATTTAGAACACAGCAGAAAGAAGTGAAGGGTTGGGTTTGGGTGGGGTTCGTTTCCTCCTTTCTTATCCCCCCAGCTCTTTGGATAAGATCAAATCGAATTTCACTCATGTGGTAGGTACCACGCTGACACTAACTGTTACAGCCTGTCAGCCCGCTTCGCTCTCTGTTTTGTGTTCATTTTATGTATGATATTTTAATCACGGCTTCATTATTTTTTTTAATCCCACCCTCCTTTGAAAAACATGCAGATAACAGGCATTACATTAAATTTTGTTTTCCCTTAATGTCTAACCTGGAAATTGGCTCTTGACACTGGTGAGGAATTTTAATAAGATTTTTTAAGATGAGAATGCTAGATTGTTATGGTAGCTTTGAATACTGACTTGTCATCATTAGAGATACTTGTTTCTTTGATGGGGCATTTGATAAAATAACGCCTTGACCATAATTCCTGTGAAAAGACCTATTTGGAAGTTCCCTCTGAATGCATCCACTTGGTCCTGTAGTGTCTGTAAGCACAGGTGTTGGAATTGATGGTTTTCTATAAGAATAGGTATTGAAAATATGGCATATTATCTTTTTTAATTTTTTAAAACTTTGTACTGACTTATTTACATATGGCATATCTTTTAAAAATTTTATCTTGATTTATTGACAGTTTGAATACATTGCTTTTCACACTGGATCTTTCTCATTTCCTTCACTGCCCTCACCATCAAAACACCAAATTGCAAATGAAGAGAAATGTCCCTTCTGTCTTTTAGCGACTGTCACTTGCTAAGCAAAATTTAACCAGAATTGCTGAAGTTTAACCAGTGTTTGATATTTACTAAATTTGTTCAGCTGACTTTTCTTTAAATAAAACAAAACTCCAAATGAACCAAACCTTCTTGACTCCAAATGAAAGGCCCATCTTAACTTGCATCAGCTGTGGTTCTTACTTAAAAACAAGTCTTTTCATTTATGAACCGTTTCATGTTCACAAAGTATAGAAAAATGGATGATGATTTCTTTGCATGGGATTGTTTTCTTGAAAGCCATGAAAGGGAGAAGAATCAATATCAAGACTTTGCAAATGGCAGGTTTTTAGAGAGCACCCCTCTCCCCTGCACGATTGATTACAGCTGCTTTTGTAGAGGATTTAAAAAGAACAATCTGTATTAAAAACATCATTCTTTGGTATGAGCTTGAACAGTTCCAAATGGGTTTCCATGGGGGCTGCCCTGCAATGCGACCACTTGAAGGGATTGTGGTCGTCACCAGTGCGCCAGGGCAGCGAGGCAGAGGAAAGGCTATTAGGTGAGGAGTTGTTGCCGTGCATGCCAGAGAGATTGCCCTGGCAGCTGCAGTCAGTCAGTTGCATTCCTCAGACTCTAACGGAGAAAAGACAAAAAGCCCGTAATTTTTCTATAAGGCACGTATATATATGTGAGGTCAAGTTGCTAGAAGGGAGCACTAGAAGTATCTTCCAAAACATTGCATCAAAGACAGGTAGATCTAGTTGGGTCTGGGATAATAGAAACTATTGATAGCTACCCAATCCACTCAGCTCTTTTGCCTTGAGGCCTAGGAGTGGACATGTCTTCCTTTGGTGACTAAAGCAAAAGCACCATGGCCATGTTACTTCCTCTCCATCCCACTGCTCATCCTGCAACATCAATTAAACAAGCTCTGCTCTTGTGTTGGGTTTGCATGGAGCAATAAAACCTAGTAGAAACTGGTCTATCATGAAAGACATCAAGTGAGAGGTCACTAATGTAGACTGAGCACCCTGGGTTTTAATTCTCAGTAAGTCTGTGATTTCTAGGAAATTAAGACATAGTAGATAGCTAACTAAAGTGGGTCTCTTACTAAAAGATATTTTTGTACAGACTCTCTCTGATTGCTTTACAGAAGGCTTGTGTGAATGAGATGGCCCCGTAATTTGGGAGGAATTGAAGATCCCGGGGCATGTGGAAATGTGAAGAAAATAGGCTTATGTTTAGCATCATCAGTTTCTTTTTCACACCCTTGGGTATTAACTAGTCATAGGGCCCTTTGGTACAGCTTGCATCAGACCCAGTGAACCAGCGGATGAACTTTTTATTACTGAACTCACTTGGAGAGGAAATGCAGTGAGACAGTTTAATATGTGTCTGACTCAGAAGTATTTGCTACAGCCTCTGTATCTTTAGAAAACAAAATTCTGTGCCTCTTATGAAATGGTGCATGTCGAAATGTGTCACCTGATCGAGACTCTAAATTGTTGTTCAATACTGTCAAGTTGGTTCAGAGTTAACAAATCTGTGTATGACACATTGTGA
Source organism: Elephantulus edwardii (assembly GCF_000299155.1). Classification (NCBI taxonomy): domain Eukaryota; kingdom Metazoa; phylum Chordata; class Mammalia; order Macroscelidea; family Macroscelididae; genus Elephantulus; species Elephantulus edwardii. The sequence continues at coordinate 1,602,128 of NW_006400032.1, forward strand.
TGGCGTGTGATCCAGCACAATGTCCACAGTCATTGCCATATGTGAGCTCATTGTTGCAGCCACGATATTAATCCATCCTATTTCAGGTCTTTTTTTAATGACTTGTTATCATTAGAGATACTTGTTTCTTTGGTGGGACATTTGACAAAATAACGCCTCGACCATAAGTCCTGTGAAAAGACTTACTTGGAAGTTCCCTCGGAATGCATCCGCTTGGACCCATAGTGTCTGTAAGCACAGGCATGTAAACCAAGCATGGTGGCCTTTTCTAGGGATTGGTAACGTAGCCTTTTGGTAGTGTTGTTGTTGTTAGTTGCCATCAAATTGCCTGTGACTCATAGTGACCCTTTGTACAACAGCCATAAACCCTGCTCTATCCTGTGTCAATCTTGTTGTCTCTGACATAGCTACCCTCATTGCCCCAGTCACTCAGTCCATTTGATCAAGGGTGTTCCTCTCTTGTTCTGTCCCTCTGCCCTGCCAAGCCTGATGCCCTTCTGCAAGGACTGGTCCCTCCTTGCAACTTGTTCAAAGTAGGTCAGACGAAGCTTCAGAATCCTTGCCTCCAAGGAGCAGCCTGGTCTCACCTTCTCTAGGATGAACCTGTTTGTTCTCTTAGCAGTCCATGGTATATTCAATACTCTGCTCCAGCACTACAGCTCGAAGGCATCAATTTTCCTTCTATCCTCCCTAGTCATTGTCCAGCTTTCCAATGCATAGCAAGTAATTGCAAAGACCATGGCCTGGATCAGGGGCACCTTAGTCTCCAGACTGACATCATTGCTCTTCAGTAATTTGGAGAGGTCTCTGACAGCAGGATTTCCCAATGCAATTCGTCTTTTAATTTCCTGGCTGCTGGTACCCGAGAGTGTTGATTGTAGAGCTAAACAAACTAAAGTTGTTAACAGTCTCAATCTCTTCACCATCTGTCGTGATGCTGCCAATCTTCCCAGTGGTGAAAATTTGTTTGCTTGTTGTTGAGCTTCAATCCATCTTGGTAACATACTCCTGATCAAATACTCGAGATGATGTGGAGTTTCATAATTGCAGTACTGAGGAGCATTCCAGGACACATTTGGCTTTTGTTTTTCTGTTGTGTTTTTTTTGTTTGTTTGTATTCTTGACCAATACAATTTAAAGACATCCATTCTTCTTTGGTCTTCCTTTTCATTGTTCATCTTTGATGTCCATATGGGGCAGTTTAAAATGCCATTGCTAGGGTCAGGTGCACCATAGTCCTTGCTGTGATTGACTTGTGGCTCCCGATACTATGCGTCATCCTGGTTGGGTTTGGCTACATCTAATGATGTAGTTTAGCAGTTACACGGTAATGTGTTTTGACAGTTCTGTAATCATATACTTGTCCTTGTGTCCTTAGAGAAGGGTGTGATGCTTGGAAAGGTAATGGGTTAGCGCGGGAGAGGAAGACCCTGGATGAAACAGATTGACCCGGTGACTGTGGCGATAGAATCAGGTGTGTCAGAGGTGCTGGGATTGGCTCAGGGTAAGGCAACGTTTAGAGCCATTGTTCATAGGGTCACTATGTCATGGTCAGCATGACAGCACTTAACAGCAACAGTGATGTAGTTGGATTATTACTGCCCTGTAATCGTGATATGTTGTACATCCTGGTTTCTGTATATTAATGAAGCAGGATTAGATTATGTTACTGAGGATCTGGTTATTATTTATTGTATTAATCAGGCGAGATTGGGATATTGTATTCTTGCCCAGATCATAGACCTGACCCAATGTAAAGCGAATTTCCTTAGAGTCTTGTGTCATAGTTTCTCTTACAAGAGATAAAGAAAGGAAGACATCAGGAGAGATACTTAACCATCAGGAGTATAGTCCTGTGGGCCTTGGAGCCCTGCTCTGACAACCTCCTTACACCAGGGGAATAAGGATGCTCAAACACGTAAGGTCTCCAAGGGCCCCAGATGTTGAGAGACTAGAACTTTCCCCAAGAGCCAACTGAGAGAAAAAAAACCCTTCCTAGATCTCAGTCAGTCATGCACCACTGCCTGGTGGGCCTGGCTCACAGCTGACCCCTTATTGGGTTTTCAGAGGCGATTACTCAGCTTTAGTTTCCTGTGGGGCCACCAGTGCATTTGAATCACCAGAGATGCTCCCCCTTTGGATAGGCGGAGCACTTCCCTGTGAACTACACCAGCTCCTTGAGCATCCTAAATGCAGGCTCCTTCCTTCTTCAAAGTGTGAGGTAACTTCTATTTGTGAAAACCTTTGTGTGGTGTTTCTGTTCTGACAGCACTCCATAACTAAGGAAGTCAACAAAGTAGCTGTGTACATTGACACTTTAAAAAAACATGTGCATCAAATTTGCCCATTGCGCTGACTGCCACTTTGCATGGGCATTGTTTGTGGATTCAAATAAATCATTAACAGCTTACATTTTCCCCTCCACTTATGTGATCTTGCTTATTGGTCCAATTGTGAGAGTTTCTGTTATTGGTACTAAAGGTGAAGGAGCTCTGGTGGCATCGTTGTTAAAGAATTCAGCTACTAATCAGAAGGATGACAGTTCACGCCCCCCCCCCAGCTGTCCATAAAGATTTGCATAGAGTCTTAGAAATCCTATGAGCTGTTCTACTCTGTATCACAAGGTCACAGTGTATCAGAAATGTGGGCTCCATACTGAAGACTGGACTCTGTTAGTAAGGGCTTAATCAGTATTTCCATCAGCAAGGAGGCTGGGCTCTGTGGGGAGAAATGTGGCATCAGGATTGAAGGAAGACTCATCAACAATTTGCATTATGCAGATGTCACAACCCTGCTTGCTGAAACTGAGGAGGACCTGAAGCATTTGCTGCAGAAGGTCAAGGACTGCAACCTTCAATATGGATTGAAGCTCAACATCAAGTAAACAAAGATTCTCACCACTGGGCCAATTGGCAGCATCATGATAGATTGTGAAGAGTTTGAGATTGTTCACAGCTTTAGTCTGCTTGGCTCCACAGTCAGCACTCTTGGCACCAGCAGCCAGGAAATGAAAAGACATACTGTGTTGGGAAAGTCTGTTTTCAGAGATCTCTGCAGAGTACTTAAGAGCAATGATGTCAGTCTGGAAACTAAGGTGCCCTTTAATAAGGACCATAGTCTTTGCAGTCGCTTGCTATGCATCAGAAAGCTAGACAATGACTAGGGATAATAGAAGGAGAATTGATGGCTTTGAGCTGTGGTTTTGGAGAAGAGTATTGAATATACCATGGATTGCTAAGAAGATTAACAGGAAAGGGTTAAACCAGGCTGCTCCTTGGAGGCAAGGATTCTGAAGCTTCATCTGACCTACTTTGGACATGTTGCAAGGCAGGACCATTCCTTGGAAAGGAGGGACATTGTAGGAAAGGAAGACCCTTGGTGAGATGGATTAATTCAGTGACTGGGGTAATGGGAGTAGGTGTGTCAGAGACAATAAGATTGGCACAGGATAGAGCAGGATTTAGGGCTGTTGTACTTAGGGTCACTGTGAGTTGCAGGTGACTCGATGGCACCTAACAACAACAACAACAACAACATCATCCTCTGCTTTCACCTAAGACTTGTCTGAAATCAGAAGTTCCTTTTGTCCCTCAGCTGGTTCCCTTGTTCTTCTGAATCCAGCTTGAATGTTTTGCTGTTCTCTGCTAATATACTACTATTACTGTACTTGTGTTAACTTTCAGTAAAATTTTACTTCCTTGTGGTAGTAATAATATTGTTTAACAGTTTCACATTCTCTTGGATCATCTGTCTTTGGAATTGAGAAATCTGGATTTCTTGAGGCAGTTGGGCAGGTCTTCCACATCTCTTCACACAGAACACTGAGCACCTTCAGTGTGGCATCCTTCTGTTGCAGTCTCTCTATTGGCACCTCATCAACTCCTGCAGCTTGTTTTCTCACCCCTTGTCTTCAGCACCTTCAATACCATCAGTTCCTGATAGTCACAGAGTGTAATGGCTCTGTGTATGTGTTCCACCTTTTTTTGATGCTTTTTTTTTTTTTGTCATTTAATATAGTGTGCCCAGAATCTTTCCGTTTTACCTCTTTGTTGTTGTTGTTAAGTGCCATCCAGTTGAGTACGACCCCTAGCAACGCCATGAAAAACAGATCTGAACCGTGTTCTCCAATTTCCTGGAACAGACTGGAGGGCACATCTAGAGTGCCGCTTGGTAGCAAAGACGGAGAAGCATCATCTCCTACACTTTGGGCATATTGCTAGGACAGGCTATTCCTTGGAAAGAGATATCATACTGATATCATACTGGAGAGGTGTAAGGTCTGTGAAAGAGAAGGACACCCCCCACCCCCAGATGGGCTCAAGTGTGTCAGAGATGATAAGGACAGAAATAGGATAACACAGTTCCAGTCTGTTGCTCATAGGGTCGCTGTGAGTTGTATTCAACAGGAGTGGCACCTAACAACATTATAAAATTATTTTCAGAGTTTTCTGATACATATTTTTAACTTTTTCTTTATAGTCTTTTAAATTTAATTTTACTTTTTTCCCCATTTTCATGAATTATGCCTTTGATAGCACTCCATAATTCATCTGGTCTCTGTTTTTTTATATTCCACGTGTCCAGTTTATATTTTTATAATCTCTGAATTCAAGTGACATTTACTCAAGATCATAATCGGACTCTAGAAGACATGTTTCCATTTCCTTCATCTTCAACTTGATCTTGCACATGAGCAGTTGATGGTCTGTTTTACGGTCAATCTTTTAATTATCACTAGTGAGCAACCCTAAGTGAGTCTCATTTGGGAGTGTAGAATAATTACAACAATGATGTGTTCTGTTTACTGTATTCACTAAGACACTTCTTGGATGATTGATCATTTTGTGAATTCCCTCTCTTCCTTGACTCTCAAACCATGAGTAAGAGTAAAGGATTTCACAAGCAACATTTCAGAGTCTCCTCCCATGCTGATGCTGATGGAGACAGATCAGAAAGGACGAAGGCAGTGGTGAAATAAGGTAGACTCCCTTTTGGATTTGTGGAGGTCTCGATCTAACATCCGTTTGCACAGCTGATAAAGTATTTGGTTACCTTTCGTGGGAACTTTCTTTCTCCTCCTTGTTTGATTAAGACTTTAAGTGTTATCTTCAGATGAAGTAGTTGTATGCCGCCTGTCAACATACAAACAAGAGCCCTCTACAGTGAGTTTGATTAAAGATGGTGCTGAGATCAAGGACTTTAAATACATCCCCTCCACGAGAAACAGATGCATTTGTGGGAGCAGCTTGTGGGAAGCTCCATTTTGGGAAGAGTTCTTTTTTACAGCAACTACATTGTATTGCATAACTGCCTGTGGTACCTGTAAGTCGTTTCCTTGTTCCTCTATCAGGGAAGCTATTTATTTAAAAGATGTTTGGCATTCATAGTTTATTTTACTTGGGTAAAAAATGTGGTACAGTTCCCTTATGTATAAAAAGAAATCCAGAGCCTGGGACTGTGAGTCTTTGGCCAAGTCAGGGAGTTTTTGCAGTGGATAATCAGGAATGTGAATAATCTTTTTTGACGCAGTCTATTTGATATTTAAGTAAAGCCAGCCAGCCAGTTGCTATCACATCAATTCTATGATAACGCTCAGCAACCTCAGGTGTGTCAAAATAGAACTGTGCTCCCTTTTCAGGGTCTTAAGTTTTTTAGAAGTAGATTGTCCAGACTTTCCAGGCACTTCTAAGTGGGCTCAAAACCCCAGTCTTCTAGTTAGCAGATAAATGTGTTAGTTGCTTTTGGCACTCAGAGACTTCACATGTTAAAAGCTCTTCTTAAAACCAAGCAACCAACCAACCAACCAACCAACCAACCAACCTTCCAGCTGGAAGGTTTTATAACTAATTTGAAATCGGTGGTCTTAACAACTTTTGGTGGGATGGGGATGGCACATTGTCAGTCTTCTAAGAAACCAGCTGTGAATGACATCTTGTTCACTTTGAAACCCTTCTAGGTCAGGCTGTCCCCATGTCAACTCAAAGAGTTTCTGGTAATTTAGTAAAGACAGAATCATAGAGCAGTGTACTGAGAGGCTGCCATTGCAACTAACAAGTTCAGTGTAACAACAGAGGGTTTAAAACCAGGGAACAGTATAGAGGATTTTGGGAATTAACTGGCCTGTTAGTTCTGCCTGTGTATTAACGACAACATTCTGGGCTCAGATGTTGCTTTGTGTCAGTCTGGGTCCAAGCCAGTAGGACGCTTCTTTACTGGACTGCTTTCTAAGTGGTTTACCTTGACCATCCCTCGGGCCAAGAAGAAAAAATACAATCTATACATCAGTTCTACAGGACACATCAACCTCCTTCAGAGATATTACCACTAAACTTAAGAGACACTGTTCACAGCATAAGAAATTGTCAGCAGCTCACGTATTTGGAATCACAGAAGCCAAGAAAACTTCAAATACAAGCTGTCAGGTTAAGGGTTGGACAATGGAAGATAAGTGCTAAAGGATTCGGTAGAAGTGCAGGGGTATCCTAGTGGAAGGTGGAGGTGGGAAGTAAGTGGGTCAAGACACTGGGCCAAGGGCAGGGACAACACTGTAACTAATGGTTAACTCCACAATGAGGGATTTATCATTCACTGTTCTATAAATTGCTTGTCTGTCAGATACTCCTAAATCTGAACATTCAGATTAAGACAGACTAGGAAGGAGGATTGGCCATCCACTTCTGAAATAGCAGGCCTCCGAAAACCCTATGTACAACAGAACACATGTAGATAACAGAAAGGGCAACTGAGGCTGAGCTTTCAGGTATGGAAATACAAAAGAAGAGGAACAGTTGTAAGCAGACACTAGTGATTGAGACATGGAATGTGAGAACCATGAATGTAGGAAAATTAGACATTGTTAAGAAAGAAATGGAATGCCTTAATATTGACATACTAGGCATTGGAGAGATGAGATGGACCGGCATGGGGCATTTTGAGTCAGATGATCATATATTACTCTGGAGATGAAAAGGCGAGGAAAAATGAAGTTGCTTTCATAGTTAAAAAAGTAATTTCTAGATCCGTCTTGAAGTACAACGTTGTGAGTGACAGGATAATATCCATACGCGTACACGGAACTCCATTGAATACCATTGTAATTCAGATATATGCACCAACAACTAGAGGCAAAGAAGAAGAAATAGATGATTTCTCCAACTTTTACAGATGGAGATCAATCGAACATGCAGTCAAGATGCTTTGATAATAATGGGTGACTGGAATGCAGAAGTTGGGAACAGAAAGGAAAAATCAGTAGTTGGAAAACATGGACGTGGTGAGAGAAATCAAGCTAGAGATAGAATGATTGAATTTTGCACAGTCATGACCTATTCATTGCAAATACGTTTTATAAGAAACATAGACACAGGTTATACACATGGATTTCACCTGATGGTATGCATAGGAATCAGATCGATTATATCTGCGGAAAAAAACCGCTGGGGAAGCTCAATATCAGCTGTGAAAACAAGGCCAGGAGCTGATTGTGGAACAGACCACCAACTACTCATATGCAAGTTCAAGCTGAAGCTGAGGAAAATTAAACCAAATCCATGGGAACCGAAATATGACTTTGAGTTCATCCCACCTGAATTTCAGAACCATCTCAGGAACAGGTTTGAGAGGCCTTGAGCACTAATGAGCGAAGACCAGATGAGTTGTGAGAGGATATCAAATGTATCATCCAGGAAGAGTGCAGATGGTCATTACAAAGAGAGAAGAGGAAGAAAAGACCAAAATGGATGTCAGAAGAAACTCTGAAAATTGCACTGGAGTGCAGAGAAGCCAAAGCACAAGGAAGAACTCCAGATACCAAGCTGAACAGAAGATTCCAAAGGGCAGCACGGGATGACAGAGCAAAATATTACAATGAAATGTGCAAGGAGCTGGAGTCGGAAAATCAAAAGGGACAACCTCAGTCACTCAGCATTTCGTAAGCTCAAGGAACTGAAGAACAAATTCAAACCTCGAGTTGCTATAATCAAGGATGCTTTAGGTAGAATATTAAATGATCCAGGAAGTATTAAAAGAAGATGGAAAGAAAAAACTGAGTCACTATATCAAAAGGTACTGGCAGACACAGAAGAATTTAATGAAATCACATATGAGCAAGAGCCTATGGTGATAAAGAAAGAAGTTCAAGCTGCTTTGAAAGAAATAGCAAAAAATAAGGCCCAAGGAATAGATGGTATACCAATTGACATATTTCAGCTAACAGGTGCTGCCCTGGATGTGCTCACCAAGTTGTGCCAAGAAATCTGGAGAACAAGCACTTGGCCAACTGACTAGAAGAGATCTATATTTGTTCCCATTCCAAAGAAGGGTGACCCAACAGAGTGTGGAAACTATAGAATGCTATCACTGATTTCACACACAAGCAAGATTCTACTGAAGATTACCCCAAAACGACTGGAACAACACATCAGCAGAGAACTGCCAGAAGTCCAGGCTGGGTTTAGAAGGGGTCATGGTACTAGGGATATTGTAGCTGATGTTAGATGGATCTTGGCTGAAAGCAGGGAATACCAGAAGAATGTCTATCTGTGTTTCAAGATTGTGCAAAGCCTTTTGACTGTGTGGATCATAACAAACTGTGGCTCACTGAGAAGAATGGGAATCCCAGAACACTTGATTGTGCTAATGAGAAACCTATACTTGGACCAAGAGGCAGTTGTCAGAACAGAGCAAGGAAACACTGCATGGTTCAAAATTGGAAAAGGTGTATGCCAGGGATGTGTCCTATGTCCATACCTTTTCAACCTGTATGCAGAACAGATTATCTGAGAGGCTGGGTTCTATGAGGAGAAGTGTGGCATCAGGATTGGTGGAAGATCTATTAACAATCTGCGTTATGCAGATGACACAACCCTGCTTGCTGAAACTGAGGAGGACCTGAAATGCTTTCTGCAGAGGGTCAAGGACTGCAGCCTTTAGTATGGATTAAAGTTCGATATCAAGAAGACAAAGATTCTCACCACTGGACCAATTGGCAGCATCAGGATGGATGGTGAAGAGATTGAGATTGTTAACAACTTTAGTTTGCTTGGCTCCATGGTCAACACTCTTGGCACCAGTAGCCAGGAAATAAAACAAACATATTGTGATGGGAAAGTCTGCTGTTAGGGACCTCTCCAGGGTACTGAAGAGCAATGGTGTCACTCTGGAGACTAAGGTACATCTGATACAGGCTATGGTCTTTGCAATCACTTGTTATTTATCAGAGAGTTGGACAATAACTAAGGAGGATAGAAGGAGAATTGATGCGTTTGAGCAATGGTGCTGGAGAAGAGTATTGAATGTACCCTGGACTGCCAAGAAAACAAACAGATTCATCCTGGAGAGGGTTAAACTAGGCTGCTCCTTGGAGGCAAGGATTCTGAGGCTTCGTCTGACATACTTTGGACATGTTGTAAGGAGGGAGAAGTTGTTGAAGAGGGACATCATGCTTGGGAGGGTGGAGGGATGGCCCAGAAGGGGAGGACCCTCTATGAGGTGGATTGATTCAGTGACTGGGGTAATCGGGATGGGTGTGTCAGAGGCAGCGAGACTGGCAAAGGGTAGAGCAGCATTTAGGGCTGTTGTACATTGGGTCGCTATGAGTCGAAAGCGACTCGAGGGCACATAACAACAACATCCTTCAAGGTTTCCCATGGAGTAGCCTCCTAGTTTAAATAACCCAGGAGTAAAGTTAGCTGATGAGGTGGGTAATTAGACCCAGGACATTTTAGAACCTGGAATGATACAATTAAATATCTATTTACTAGATTTTATGCTCTGTGAACACATGAAGTGGATCTATAGTAGCACCATTCTGTGATACTGTGGCTGTTTAAATGCTTACATTCATAGAAATGAAGATGGCTATATTCATCTATACGAAGCTAAGAAGAGCTACATTCATAGATCCAGATTCATTGAAACTTGAAACATGTGTATGTTTCAGTGTATTCCCTTTTAAACAATAAATACGTTTGTTTCAGTAACTCATTTGTATAGCTGATACTTGGAAGCAGACCCCTGGCCTTTTGTGACCATGCTTACTGGCACAGTGATTAAACACTCACCTGCTAACTAAAAGATTAGTGGTTCAAACTCATCCAAAGGCTGCATGAGAAAACAAAAACAAACACAAAACCACTCTGGATTGCTTCAGTAAAAATTAGCACCTACAACATTATATGACAATTTCTACAAATCAAAAGTGAACTTAGAAGGTTTTTGTGGTTAGGTGCTGTTGAGTATGACCGATAGCAACCCTGTGAACAACAGATAGGAACCATGTCCTGTCCTTTGTCTCCTTACAATTTCTGACACACTTGAGTTCCTCAGAGCTGTCACTTTGTCCGTCCATTTGGTTGAAGGTCTTTTTTTGCTGACCCCGCACCTTTCCGAGCATGATATCTCTATCCGACAGAGAGAGAGGCAAGAGCCTCTCCTGGTAACCTGTCCAAAGTACGTTGAAATGAAGCTTTATCAGCTTTGCCTCAAAGAGCATTCTGGATGCACTTTGTCCAGGACATACCTGTCTGGTTTTTGGCAGTCCGTGGAATATTCAGAACTGTTGTCAAATACCACAGCTCAAAGGCAACAATTCTTCTGTCATAATTACTCATTGTTCAGCTCTCAGATATATAGCAGATGATCAGAAAGACCCTGGTCTGAATAGGGTGCATCTTGGTCCTCAGTCTGACAGCATTACTCCTCAATAATTTGGATTGGTGTCTGACAGCCGACTTGCCCAAAGCAGGAAGTCTCCTGATCTTCTGACTGCTAGTACGAGGGATGTTGATTGTGAATGCCAGTAAGATGATGTTGGCAGTATTTTCTATATGATGATGTAACTTTGAAGTCATGATACACCAATTTATTGCATTTGAGTATTTGACCATGATAGCAACTTACAGTAGCTGAATATTTTTTTACTTAATTTTAAATTGATTTTAATGAAAGTTTACAGAGACTTTGGATTTCCATTCATAGTAGCTGAACATTTAATCGTTGTGTCCCTAGGGTACCTTTCTGTGCAGTTTGTTGCTAAATGACATTAATCCTGTGCATAAAATAATGAAACCATGCTTGAACCTCCACTGTCCTCAGTCTCCGTTATGCTTAGACCCCATGTAATTTAGCACCTTATATCTATTTATAGGTTGTTGTAACTAGAGTTAATTTGGCGCCTTATAAATAAATCTATTTATGGCAGCAATGTAACTGTCATCTCATTAAATAAAGAAATCATCCACAAACATTACTACCCTAACCAGTTAACTGTCCATTTTCCATCGCTCGTCCTGATGCTTGGTTAAAGTATGTGACATTTTCATAACATTGTAATATTAGAAACTTTTTTTAAAAAAACAGATGTTTTTAAAATTCAACAGTTGTTAGGACCATTTTTCTTGTTGCCATTTTTAATGATGATGGTAAGAACAGAAATGTATCATACATTAATACATATTAACATATGCTGTTGTTGTTGTTAATGTGCCGTAGCGACCCTAGTGTACCTTTTATTACGTACATATATGATATAATAATATATATGATAGCTGTCTCTGTTATTTTACTGCAGTGGTTAGTAAACTCTCTAAATTTCCTTCTTTTTAGTTATTTCTTTAGCATAATTCCTAAGAGAAGAAATATGGTATAAAAGATTTTTATGGCTTCTCTAAACATGTTACCAGAAGGATTGTGTACTTTTCTGTTAATCAGCATCTTCCAGTAGTCACAGCCCCGCTTTGCACACCAGCAGTAAAGCAGGAGGGTTGAATCGGATCTTAGCATTTTCTTGACCGTAAGAAGAGTCCCAGGGTCATCTTATCCCCCTGCCCTGTCGCTCCCTGAGAGGGTTTGAATCACCACTTCTCTCACGTTAGTAATCCTGTGTTGGAAATTCCATCCACCACCTATGACAAGCCACAGAGCATAGAGTTCTTGCTACAGCATCAGGTGGAATGACGGTGATGGCATGGCCACTGAGCGTGTGATCTGCCCTCTGGACCTCTGCTCTTGCCCATTTTCCAGTCCCAGATGCCTCCTGGAGAGTTTAGTCAGCCCTTGAATGGGCTGGAGAATCTGTGTGATAGTAGCTTGGGGCCGAGAATATGTAGCAGTTGAAAAAAACCCCTAGAAGCAAATTAATACATTTGAACCAATGTCTTTGCTTTTCTGTACTCAACTGAGAGTCTCTTCCATTTTGGTAGTTTTTACAAAACACTTCTGAATAAGAAATAACATCCAAATATCCTTTTCCCTGTTCCTGCCAGATGGCACCGGGAAACAGAATCCCGTTACTGCCGTTAGAGTGTATTAATGCTGTATCTCTAGTACTTGGAACGGCCCAGGTTAGGCTCACACAACTTCTATTTTTACTCTAGTCTAAACTGTGGTCATACAGATAGCAAAATAAATACTGGAATATTTGAGTGTAGGGAGAGGTGGAGGCAAGAGTGCTTATAATAACATGGCTACAGAAACCTCGCTTCCCTCTGTTTGATATTCCAAAAAAGGGAAAAAACACAAGTTGGAGCACATCTGTAACTAATGAACATTTTCCTTTTGTGTGTCATGCATATTCAGCATAATCCCACTCAAAAGTCTCAGGCACTGTTTTAATATACGTTGCTTCATAGATCTCTGGCTTCGTTGCCAGGAAGTGTAATTCAAGACAAAGGTTGCTTCCCTTTCTATTCTGGATCAGACATCTGACCCCCTTACCATGAACAGAATTAAGAATCACCCATGTGTTTTGGTTTTGGGTTTTCTCTGGTTGACATCTTCCTTAAAGCTAAGGAGGCATAGTGCTTTTGTGTTTGTGCATGTGTTTTTTCTTTCTTTTTTAAGTATTGGTGATTAACCAACTCCATGAAGAGTGGGGTGTTTTTGGGTCTTGGCTTTTTAAAATATAGATTGAACATTTTAACGTTCCGATAGTTCAAAATTTATAAGTTATGAAAGGACATAAATTGAAAATGCTGTCAGGGTAGGAATTGTGCTTTTAAGGAACTGTAATTTTTTTTTTTAGGTTATATAAAGTAGGTCAAGAATGTGGATGGAAGGATTGGGTTTAATTTTATTGTTAACTTAGCCAAGGGCTCTTTAAAACAAGGTGGCCTATGAAAACAGAGTGGAATTACAGACATTTGTAGCACAGTGTGTCAGCATTGATGGAGACTGATGGCGAATATTCACTGGACTCTTGCCTGTTCATGGGGGGCAGAGTAGAGGTGTACATGATTAACAGAAAGCTTGAGGGTTCAAGCCCACTCAAAGATTTTCTTGGAAAAAAAGGTTTGGTGATCTATTTCTAAAACATCCACTATAGAAAACCTCACAGAGCAGCATAATTGACTTTCTATCTTTAACTGGAGCAACGGAGGAAAAATAAGAGCCAGGAACAGGCTAAGGCTATGTAGTGTTTGGCTAATTGACTTCCATGAACAGCTTGTCTTTTGCTGAGATAGCAGAACAGAAAGGTTGCCTGACTTCCAATATTGAACTTCTGGATCAAAGATTCTATAGAACAGTCCTGATCAAAAAGGGAGAAATGTAAAACAGAATTTTAAATTCTCCTGGAATCCAAATTTTAATGCATCATTGTGGCCGAACAAATCTCTGATACTATTGTGCTGAGATAATCTTTAGTAAATCTTTGACCAAACAGATCTCGTGAGGTTTTCCTTAAACTAAAATTTTGTTGTTGTTATGTGCCATCGAGTAGCCTGTGGTTCATAGCAACCCTATGTACACAGCCCTAAAACATGCTCTACCCTGTGCCAATCTTATTGTTTCTGACACACCTATAACCATTACCCCAGTCACAGAATCAATCCATCTAACCAAGGGTCTTCCTTTCTTGCGCTGTACTTCCGCCCTCCCAAGCATGACATCCTTCTCCAAGGACTGGTCCCTCCTTGCACCATGTCCAAAGTAGGTCAGATGAAGCTTCAGAATCCTTGCCTCCAAGGAGCAGCCAGGCTTCACCCTCTCCAGGGCAAACCTGTTCATCCTCTTAGCAATTCATGGTATATTCAATACTCTGTTCCAACACCACAGATCAAAGGCATCAATTTTCCTTCTATCATCCCTACTCATTGTTCATGGCATGTATCAGGCACACCTTAGTCTCCAGACTGACATCATTACTCTTTAGTACTCTAAGCACTCAAAACTCACTTCTCTTGAGTTAATTCTCATAATAACATCCCATTGGGCTTCTGAGACTGTATATATCTTTTGGGGAGAGGAGACTGCCCATTACCCTCCCATGGAACAGCTGGTAGATCCAAACCTTGGGAGACTTGCACCGTTTTGGTAGCAGCATGATATACTAACTGCATGTCTTGGGCATCGTGCTGTGTCAGTCAGTTCCTATCTGTTGTTGCTGTTTTGTGCCGTCGAGTCACTTGTGACTCATAGTGACCCAATGTACAACAGCCCTAAACCCTGCTCAATCCTGTGCAAATCTCACTGCCTCTGACACACCCATCCCAATTACCCCAGTCACTGAATTAATCCACCTCATAGAGGGTCTTCCCCTCCTGCGCTGTCCCTCTACCCTACCAAGCATGATGTCCCTCTCCAAGGACCTGTCTCTCCTTACGACAATGTCCAAAGTATGTCAGACAAAGGCCCAGAATCCTTGCCTCCAAGGAGCGGCCTAGTTTAACCCTCTCCAGGATGAATCTGTTTGTTTTCTTGGCAGTCCAGGGTACATTCAATACTCTTCTCCAGCAACACAGCTCAAAGGCGTCAATTCTCCTTCTGTCCTCCTTAGTCATTGTCCAACTCTCTGATGCATAACAAGTGATTGCAAAGACCATAGCCTGTATCAGACACACCTTAGTCTCCAGAGTGACACCATTGCTCTCCAGTACCCTGGAGAGGTCCCTAACAGCAGACTTTACCATCACAATACGTTTTTTTATTTCCTGGCTACTGGTGCCAAGAGTGTTGACCATGGAGCCAAGCAAACTAAAGTTGTTAACAATCTCAATCTCTTCACCATCCATCCTGATACTGCCAGTTGGTCCAGTGGTGAGAATCTTTGTCTTCTTGACATTGAGCTTCAATCTGTACTGAAGGCTGCAGTCCTTGACCCTCTGCAGCAAGCATTTCAGGTCCTCCTCAGTTTCAGCAAGCAGGGTTGTGTCATCTGCATAATGCAGATTGTTTAATAGATCTTCCACCAGTCCTGACGCCACACTTCTCCTCATAGAACCCAGCCTCTTGGATAACCTGTTCTGTGTACAGGTTGACTACAGCAGTTAGAATGATCAGATAACAAACCTAGGGTCCAATGTATTTATGTTAATGGAAGAGGAACATTTGAGGAAAAAAGAGAATGCTTAAAACAATGCAAAGAATAAAGTCATTGTTGAATTGTGCTGGAGAAATGGTCGAGTTGGTGTATGTTCTACAGTGTATCTTCTCAACAGTACCACAAAAAAATTACATTTTAAGAAAGAAATCTCTGTAGTGAATAGTTCTGCTCTGATACATGTCGTCATTGTTGTTGTTGTTGATAGATGGTATGGAGCCAAGTAGGACTCATAGAAACCCTGTGAACAGCTCACCTAAACCCTGTCCTGTCTTTATGCTTCCTCATCATCTCGGACACACTTGAGCCCATAGCTGCAGTCACTGTGTCAGCCCATCTCACTGGGAGTCTTTCTCTTTTCTACTGACATTCCATCTTTACAAGCATGATCTTCTTTTCCAAGGAATAGCCTCTCCTAGCAGCATACCTGAAGTGTGAGAGCTGGAACTTTTTTCATCTTTGCTTCTTTGGAGCACTCTGGCTGCACTTTTTCCAAGACACATCTGATCTTTAGGTGGTCCATGGGATATTCAGTACTCTTCAACACCGTAACTCAAAGGCATCAATCCATCTGTCATCCTTATTATTTGACCATTTCTCACAAGCATAGCAAGTGATTGAAAAGACTGTGGCCTGAATCAGGCACACCTTAATCTACACACTGACATCATTGCTTTTCAGTAGCTTGGAGAGGGCCTGACAGTAGAGTTGCCTAATACGGTGTATCTCCTAATACACATGAATTGTCCTATATTAGAGATGACTCGAAGGCAGCTCGTACTGGTTACTTGTAACCCGCATTCTCTTGGTTGTCCTTCATGCTTGTGTGGGGAGAAGGAAAGGTGTGCATCATCCCTGTAACATGCATGAGTTTTCTTGGTTATCACGTCTGAGAGGCTCTTTTACATTTTCCCAGCCAGCCACTTAATTGAGCCAGGCATTGTTCTGAGGAATCTATCAACAAGTGCTGTGGGGAAAATCAAGTAACAGATAAACAGACATACACCTTTTCTCAAAATGATAGCAGTTATTTGAAGCTGCACCTCACATACTTTGGGCATGTGTCCAGGAGGGACTGATCCTTGGAGAAGGTCATCATGCTTGGAAGGGTGGAGAAGACAACGCAGGAGAGGGAGACCCAGGATGAGATGGATTAACAGAATAACTGGGACAGAGGGGCTAGGTGTGTGGGGTCAGTGAGACAGGCTCATGATAGGGCAGACTTAAGAGCTGTTGTGCATAGGGTTCCAGTGAGTCACAGACAACTCGATGGAACATAAGAACAACAACAACATAAATTTCAATGAGCCAAGTAATCCTCTGGGTGCTGTGTTTAACATACATGTAATCATATACATACACATGGCGCGCTGGGAGTTTGGAGGGAGTGGTAGTGCTAACCTAAAGGCTGAACCTCGAGTCGTTGACTCCCCCAGTGGCTCGCTGGGGGAGAGGTGAGTGACCTCCTTTTTGATATCACAGCCTTAGAAACCCAGTGGAAGAGGGGTCAGCTATGATTTGGTTCTGGTTTCACAGCAGTGAATACCTAAGTGTGTGTGTGAGAGAGAGGGAGAGAGAGATATTTTTTTAACATGATGGATTTTTTTATTGAGTGCTTTATTAAATAAAATTTTGTGTTTTGTTGGCCAGAAAATTTCATTACCTGCTTTGAATTAAATTTGATTCTTTTTAATCAAAGAGGACTCTTTCTACTCTTAGGTACGTTAACTCGGCATTACTTCTTAAAATGCTTTTTAGCCATTTAAATGTTCACATTCTTTGCTGTACCTGGGTCAGTGGGGACATTCTTAATAAGGTAACAGTTTCATCTGAGTTCACATTTAGAAGTAATCCTCCTTACAGATAAAAGGCTGAATTCCAACCTGGACCTTTTAAAGAGACCAGCTAGAGAACATAGACCTGATTATCCAGGTAAAAAGTGGCTTTCCTAAAAGGTAGTCATTTCCTTTTACTAAATTATTTAAATTTAGGGTTCAGTCTGTTTAGAGAAATTTGACCTCTTCTGCTGTTTGTTATTGTGAAGCACTTGACTGGGAACTGAGAAGTAGACGGTTCTACCCTAACAACCACTTTGCGAGAGAAAGATTGTGACATCCTGTTTTGCTAAAGATTTGCAAATATTGGGAATCTCCAGAGTGATACTACCTTGTCTTAAAGGATTGTGCGCCCTGATAGATTACAGTGTCAGGTACTTTATCATTAACTTTAAGGCTTATGGTGTGAAGCATGGCAGTGGATTCATGCTCATGGAATTCTCTAGTCTTACTGTGTTCCCCATCACCCTGAAGCAGTTGGTCTGGTAGGATGATGGAGTAGCTTCCTGAAGGCCCAACTGCAGTGTCAGCGAGGTGGTTGGGGCTCTGTTCTCCAGGGGATGGTTCATGGGACCAGGAATCAAGAATGAAAACAAGGGTGGCAGCACTCACTGTTGCCCATGGACACAATTTGCAAAATTTTGCAAAATTTTTGCTTCTTGTCCTCAGAACGCTATGTCTTGTGTGTCTAGAGGTCTTAGTTCTAAAGGGAAGAATGTTGACCATGGATTTCATGGGACTGGAAGTTAAAAATGCCTCCCAGCTCTTTGACTCCTCATGTCTTCGAATCAGCAGGCAGTGAAGGGAGTTACATGTAGGCTGGTGTGATTGCTCCTGATTGCGAAGGGGAAGCTGGATTAATAGTATGTAATAGATATAATGAATTTGTTTGGAATATCAGCTGTCCCTTAGGATATCTCTTAATACTAGCAGGCTCTGATTCAATTCAGTAGAAAACTGTTGTTGTGTTGTGTACTGTCAAGTCAGAACTGACCCATAGCTGACCCTTCAGCTGGTTTTCAGAGGCAGGTAATCGCATGGGAGGAGATTGCTCAACATTCTCCCACGGAACAGATGGCGGATTCAAACCAAGTGCCTTCAGAATTGCAGCATAGCTTTTTGCCACAAGGTCACCAGTGCTCCCTAAACTACAACAACCCAATTTCAACATAACTAATGACCTAGATCCTTCAGGAATGAAGGTTTGGACCACCCATCAGGCGAGAACTATAACCAGGTGAGGTGCTTGTTAAAGGCAAAAGGAATACAGAATGAGAGATGAAAGAAGCTATACATATGTGTATACACTTGTTTTCCTTCTCTAGGGAACCCAGCCTGGACCCTAGGCCCCCAGATGCACTGAGAAGCAGTTCTGACTCCTCGCATCCCTGTAGGAGAGAATCTCACTTCCATAGAGTTTCTAAGGCAGAATTCTCATGGAAGCAGACCTCCACAGCTTTCTCCTCTATAGTTAGGGCTAATGGGTTTGAACCACTGAACTTTTAATAGCAGCCAAGTGCTTGATGAGTGCCCCATCGGCATTCCTCCAAGTTCTCTTTATGGTGTCTTTTGTAACGGTGCCTAGCGTTCGTGTGGAGTTCAAAGCAGCAGTTCATACTGCATATGAAGGTAAAGCTGTCCGGAGAAAGAACTTCCTTCCAGGCTAAAAAAAAAGCACAGCCAGGGAGATAGTTCTGACTCATCATGATGCATCATCAGGTATCTGATGCTAAAAAGAGAAAGTTCTTCCTCTCAAAAGAGGAGGTGGAAGCTTCCCATCTTTCTCCCAAAGAGCTGTTGGTAGATTTGAACTTGTGACATTTCAATGAGCAGCTCAGTATGTTAACTGCCAGCCCTTACAGGTTTGTTGTTGTTAGATGCCATTGAGTCAAGTACACCTCATAGCAATCCAAAGAACGACAGATCTGAACCCCGCCCTGTGCCTTGCCATGCTTCTCATCTCTGCCACGTTAGAGTCCGTTTTACATTCACTGCATCAGCCCATCTCATTGAGGGCCACCGCCTCCTTCGCCGACCCTCTAGTTTTCTGAGCATGATGTCCTTTCCCAAGTACTGGCCCCTCCTAGGAATATACCCAAAGTATGTGAAACGAAGTTTTACCGTCCGTCCCTCTGCCCTCTTGTTATACTGTAGAAGATGGTATTTTTTTAGCAGAGGAGTGATGTAATCATGTTTGAATTTAAAGAGAGTCCCTCTGGCAGGACAGTGGAGAAAGGACGCAGAGAGACTTGGGGGCTTGGCCAAGTATGGAGTCCTTTGTAATGGTACATGCTCAATCTGATGAGATCACTGGAGTAGGGGGGCTAAAGATGAAGTTGGCAAACAAATAGGGTCTTTTTCTTCCTTTTAGGTCTGTGGGAAAACATTTGCGTTAGATACACATTCTACACGGAACTTAGATCATAGTTGATGGCTGTCATCGAGTTGGGTCCCAACACTTGGCGTCCCATGCACAATAGGATCAAGCCGGGGGACCTGTAGGTTTTCATGGACTCAATTTTGGAAGTAGATCATTAGGCCTTTCTTCCTCATATGGCTTCGTCTCAAAGGTCTGTTGCAGCCTATTCACCATCGTTGTCACTGACAAACCTCAATTGACAGGTGGCTTAACTTGAGGTTCACTGGTGAGGTATTGAACTTGAGTCTCAGACATGAAGTCGAGAATTCTGCCTCCGAGCCACCACTGCCTCTATGGAATTTCATCACTTTCCTGGGCAGTTTGGTTCTCAGGTCCCATAGTATTGAGGCCAGAACCTCCTGGTCTCACTGCTATGGATTTTCTTCTTCTTGGTAGCCAGTTGCTTTTGACAACTTTCCTTTGCTCTCCTGTATTCACATCATGCATCAGCCACAGAGGAAAAGGTCTGAAAGATCAGCTTTGTTTTCCTTCCAACTTGTACTCTGAACCCTGTGAGCTAACCTTTTCTGTCGCAGCCTCACAGAAATGGCCAGTCTCGGGATTCAACAGCCCAGTTAAGAAATCCCGCACGCAGTCTGAACCCTGGACTTTTGGTCCTGCCGCTGCACTATTTTTTTCTGAGCCACTTTCTTCCGCTGGCCTGGTCCCCCTGGGATGTGGACACTCTGAGTACCACCAGGGACTTTCTGCCCTGCGTGGCAGACTGCATTTGGCTAGGGTGTGAAATCAGTAGAGTTGAGTTCCCCCTTTCTAGGACTTTGAATAGGTGCACGTGTCCTCCGGGGAGGTTGATGCATAATTCATTGCCCTCTCGGAGTATGTTAGCTTGCAAAGAATCCTTCAAGAATGGAGACTAGTGTCCTTGGGAAGGAGTTTGGTTTTTTTTTTTATTTCCTTTTTTTATTATTGAGATTTTAGATTATA
>NW_006400032.1:1623867-1638866 GCF_000299155.1 Elephantulus edwardii
GGGAGTGTAAAATGGTGCAACCCCTGTGGAAAGCAGTATGGCGCTTTCTCAAAAAGTTGCAAATAGAGATACCATTTGACCCAGCAATTCCACTACTGTGAATATACCCTGAAGGGAAGGAGTTTGATTTTATTTGGAAATATGCTTTTGTTCTTAACCTTTTTTAAGGGGACGACCATGGGAAACACTCAGAGCAGTGTATGCTGTAGAGTGAACTGGATGCCAGAAGGACCTGGTAATTTCTCCAGTGGATTTGGTGGTGCTCATTGTCACCAAGATAGCTCTGACTCATAGTGACCTTGTGTACAACAGAATGGTAAGGTGCCTAGCCTCCTGCCATCCTCATGACCACCATGTTTTAGTTCACTGTTGCCTTTGAATCTAGGGAACTCCTCTTCTAGCTTTTTTATTCGACGTGATTCTGTTATGATCCCTCAGGGTCTCGTTGGCTAATTTTTTAAAATAGATCTCCAGGCCTTTTTTCCTTGTCTCTCCAAAGCTCAAGTGAAACCTGTTGACCGTAGGTGACTGCTGGTTTTGAAATAGAAGTTCTGTAGCTTTGAGCATAATAACAACACACAGGCCACAGTAGGGACAAACCCGCAGGTGGGTCCAGTGTACTAGATGCTCCTAAAATCAGAGTGGCAACACATTGGATGGCAGAGAAACACATACTTTTAGCCATCTTCTCTTGTTGTAATGTGCCTTCCATTCAGAACCAGCTCATAGCTAACCCTTCAGCAGGTTTTCAGGGGCTATAAATCAACACAGGAGGAGATTGCCCCCCTTCTTTCATAGAAGAACTGCAGTGGATTCGATCTATGTGCCTTAGGGATGGTAGCACAGTGCCTTACCATTAAGCCGCCAGAACGCCCTTAGCCATCCTCTAGCACATTTTAATACTCTGTTGGCCCTGGATCTGGTCTGGAACCCCACAGACTCCACGTGACTGAGGGCAAGCCAGCTTGTGTAGACTTTTACAGACCTCTACCCAAACTCCTCGGTGTATAGGCCTGACAACATCTTCCTACGGAGTTGGTTATCTGGGGCATTCAGTTCATTGTCAGACTGCCCAGTATGGAGATGTGGAACTGTGAGGTGGTCGGATATCCCAGGAGACAATTTTTGGTCTGTCTGCCAGTTACTGTGAGAGATAAGTCTGTCTGGACGACCAGATCATCTAATGAATAGAAATTCAATTTACACATAGGGATTAAATATCTCAGTGCTACTCTTGTCTCATCAAACTTCTTTGACAGTGCCAAGAGGAAAATGGAAGTCATCCAGCGTTAAGGAAAGAAGAAGAGCATTTTAATATGTAAAACGAATCTTTTTACGTATGTTTAAGATTCTGGGTAACTTAAGCAGATACAAAGCACAGTATAGAAAGTTTTGGACAGATGATAAAATATAGGAATTGTAGGGATTCTGGTGGCCTTGAGTGACATGTGTTGGCTCTGAAACGTGAGTTAAAGACCACTTTGTTTAAGTAATTTTAGTTTAGCGAATGCTAAATTGAATCCCTCCCAGCATGCCAGGAAATTGTGAAGCAAAGTGGGGAATCCATTCAAGACCTACCTTGAGGAGTTGTATTCTGCTGAAGGGCAAGAAAAATACACATAAAACAATGGAACGGAATGGTGGAAGTTCATGTCCTAAAACAGTTGCTATTCTATGAAATCCATGATCAGGGCTACAGAAAGGCTGGAGAAGGCAAATTGTTTTTGTAATAGATGTAATTGAGAATGGAAGCCAGAGTCTTTCAGGTGAAGTTAGTGGGACATTTCAGTGCTCTTAGCTCTTGGGTGGGAATACAGACCCTACTGCCTTCTGATGCTGTTCAGCTCAAGCAGTGATAACTGAACACCTGCTATATACCAGGCAGTTTTGACGGATGAGGAAAGGAAGAGGAAATTAAAGACGGATGAGAACCACGTTTGTCCTCCAAGGGTCTGAGTTTACAGGAGAGTTATTTGGGTTGATCATATGCAGTCCTTGGGTGGTGCAGACAGTCAAGCCCTTGCCTGTTACCTGGAAGGTTGACCATTTGAACCCACCCAGAAGTGCCTCAGAATAAAGACCTGCCAATCTACTTTTGAAAGGGCATCAAAATCTCAAATGCCAACTCCTGGCTGACCTTTCCTTGGGTTTCCAAGGTTGTAAATCGCACAGATGGAGAATGCAGAGCCGCTGGGGGATTTGAACTGTCAGGGAGGAAGTCTCTGCTTTAGTAGCACCATTCTCTACTGACTTCTACCACAAACGTGCCTCTGAAAAGACACAGCCCTTGAAAACCTTACGAAGCACATTTCTGCTGGGCAAACGTGGCGTTGCATGAGTCAGAACTGACTCAACAGCCTCCGCAAAGAGGTTGATTGTAGAGCAGTGGAACACAGAAACCCTGATGTGGTTCAGGAGCTTTGGACATTTGGGCCCGGAATGATGAGGGCCCTGGAACACGGGCGTCACGCAGCACTGCCTCAGATTTCAGAGTTAAGCTCTGGCCCTTTTGGCAGAAAATTCCAGGGTACTACGCTCAGAGTTGTTACTTGATGCCTGGAAAGCAGGCCGCTGGAAAGCCAACCCCTCAGGTCTGCGCCCCCAGTGCCTGCCAGCGTGATCGCTTACCCAGAATGGGTTCCCAGGCTTTCTTGTCAGCTGGCAGTGAAGTTGGGAGGGTGGTATGGGATCGGGTTTAAAATACTTCAGCCTCTTAGCCTGCCTATGAAACTTGAGAGAATAAAGTGGTACTGTTAGGGCTGAATCTGCTTGTCCTCCTAGAAGGATCCCAGTGCCTGTTGGAACAGAAAGTCTTATTTTAATGAAAGCCAATTTAGTAATGAAAATATTTTTCTTAATGCCTTCTAGGAACCAACATTCAACTTGGAGGGTTTATAAAAAAAAAAAAGAACAGCGATATTGAATGCAGCTTGTTTTTAAATGACTATACTTCCAAAACTGGCATTTTGCTGTATTTGTTTGGGGGCGCTTCATATGATTCTAGTGATAAAAATATCAATTTTCTAAAGCCATGTTTTATGATATTTTACCTCGACTCTGCCTGCAGTTCGTGTGAGTTAACTCTCTTTGGCAGGATTAGGTTGAATTTTAATACTAAAACTCTTGCACTGAATAGCTAAGAAGCTGTGGGACCAGTATACTTAGTTCATGATCCCTGTCTATATTAAGCATGTGATTTGCCATTATCAAGTGCCAGTAATACAGTAAGAATGCACTCCTGTGGTTAAGCTATACCTGTCATTGTGGCTATGCTAAACCGGTGAGCTCCAGAAACTGTTTCACACTGGGCTTTCGCTGTACTGCTCCATGCAGGGTGCTACACCTGGTGTCAGCTTAGATGTGGGCTGTGACAGAAAGTTCTGGAATGCCCAGACAATGGGGGGATTTTCATCTGTAAGTGATAAAGCTCTGAGCAAGATTAGGCCTGTGAAGCGTTTGGGGGCTTTGATGAATTTTTGGTTGATTATTTAATGCCTCAACACCATAAAAAAAACCAAGCCAGTTTCTGTTGCATCAGTTCTGACTCATGGTGGCCGAGGATGTTCCAGAGTAGAACGTCTCCGTTAGGATTTTCAAGGCCGTCTTGTTGCAGGGCAGGCTGCTAAGCCTTTCTAGCAAGTGTGTTTGTTCCAGGACTTCATATCAGGAAGAAGCAGTTCAGTCATGGCCAGTGGAAATCAGGGCAGTATATGTGCTGGCTCACAACCATTTTCTTTGCTTGGTGGGTTTTGACCTGAGAAAGACACAGGCAGTGATGACCAACTCAAAGATGGTGGTCAACACAGGGCAACAGGGTCAGCCATCATTTTTGAGTGGGTCTCCCTGTTAAAATACCACATTTGAGATTTGTTTGCAGTACATCACATGCATTGACTTTGCTTCCATTGGCCATGACTGAAGCACTTGAGAAAAGGTTGAAAACCCTGGTTTTAAACCGCCAACAGTGTGGTTAGTTGTCAAATGCAACACTCGGTGCCACCCAGCGACTCTCACGCACCACAGCATCTTTGCATGGCCAGGTCTCCACCTTGTTGGAAAAGCTCATTTTATGCCACTTCACTTTTTATGCCATGAAATTTGTATATTTGTACCTGTTTTAATTTACTGAATAAAATCCAAAGAGTATATTCACTTTTATGAGAAAAGACAAAAAGCAAAACGAGTGTGGAGCATTTGTTGAAACAACATCAAGTGCCCTGCAGAATTTCGAACCCCCACCCCTCAGCATTGTAAACCCCAAAGAACAAAATCGCCAGCCCCTTCCCTGGGAATGAACTCAGCAACAAGTGACGGTGGCTTTTAACCATGTCTCTCAACACTATATGTTACTGTGACTCTAGTTTGATGTGCTACTGGTATAATTGGGTTGGTTAGTTTTGAGTATAAGAAGGCTCAAAAATGTTCCCATGTCCGGGGTAATAGTAGGCATAGATTAATAGTCATTGGTTTTCTAAAACACAGTGTATATGAATGATCATATGAAACTCACTGAGAATGAAAGAATGTATGAAAAACACAATACGCATGAATGAAACAGAATGGCCATGAATTTTGCATGCAAACCAGTATAAAATAAAAATGCTCACATGTGAATTAATAGCAATTATGTATTTGCTTTATATAATTTTTGTCTTAAGGAAGGTTTTATGGTGACTCTGTGCTTCAGGATAGCAGGGGGAATTTCTCCCTCCCTCCATCCCCCCACTTCGAGGAAATGCTTAAATCACTTGAATGTTTTGTAACATTTCCAGTCAGGGATTCTCACAGTGACTATATGACAGAGAGAATACCTGACTTGGCTTGTTGCTAGCATTTGGGGGATTGAAATGAAGACAGGTTTAGTGGGATATAACAAAATAAGCCCATGACAGGCGCTATGTCTTCAAACTGTCTTCATCTTACTGGGTTAAGCTCCCAGTAAACTATAAGCTCCCTTCAGGGGCTTTAGTCTGTGGTCAGCCCTTGACTTAATTCACACTATCAAAACATCCCAAGAAAGGGAAGGGCCGGAAATGTGGACTTAAGAGGAACAGAGGAGAAGGGAAGATGAGTCACTGTGCTGCAGACCTCAACCGTAAACTACATAAGCATGGTTCTTAATCTCTTATTCTGAAATCAATGTCCTTCTTTTACAGAGAGCAGAGCTAACGTCTGATAAAGACATGTACCTTGACAACAGCTCCATTGAAGATGCTTCAGGAGTGTATCCAATTGATGACGATGACTACGCTTCTGCCTCTGGCTCCGGTAAGACTGTCTCCTTCTCGGCACTCCCCTCCATTCTCTGCCTGTACACATACACACGTGCTTCCCTGGATTTCCTTCAAGGAGACAGACTAGATGCCAGGTGACTAATAGCATGGGTTTGGGAGTCAGAATCCCAGAATCCGAGAGCAGTGTCCAGCTCCATTGTTTAACAGCTCTAAGAACATGGAGAGTCTGTAACCTCACTGAGCTTCCGTTTCCTCATTTGGAAAACAGAGGGTAGTAATCCCTAAGGGAGCTGCGGTGATAAGAAGCAGCACTGCAGTCCCGAAGGCGCATGGTGTGAATCCTCCAGCTGCTCTGCAGGAGAAGGATGGGCAATCTCCTCCCATGCCGTTAACTGCCTCTGAAAACCCACCAGAGGGTCAGCTCTGAGTCGGTTCTGACTTGGCAGTACACAACACCAATCCCTAAGGAGCCCCAGTGCCTTAGCACAGTATATGATGTGCTGTTATGTTGTATGATGTGCTGACCGCAAGACAGTGGCTCAGATCAACCAGATGTTCCACGGAAGAAAGATAGGCAGTCTTCGCTCACAGTGATGTGCGGTCTCAGAAACTTGATGGAGGGTCCCACTGATGGCAGTGAAAAAAACTGTGACGGTTCAAGGAATCGATACACACCTGAAGCTCGTAAGAGTTTGCTCCTTGGCCTATTGTTAGTGCTCTTCAGCAGTGACTTCTAGGTTTTTTATTAACCCTGCCAATGTGTATCACAAAAAACCACTCTTTAAGAAAACTCTCAAACACGGGTTAAATATCGTATGTGAGAGAATATAGAATTGCTTTCCTCAATTCTAGGGTATTCTTCAAAAGGCAGAGGGAAGCATAGTGTCCAGAAGAAAAGCTTACTTATTGAAGTCCCCACTTCTTTTGGTGTGTAAGCTGACTATAACTGCGGTGGTGCTTTCTAACAAACCATCTCAGAACTTGATGGCTTAAAACGACCACTGAGTATTTAATTTGTTCTGCAGGTTGGTAATATAGCATGGGCTTAGTGGGCCCTCCCATAGGTGTCAGCAGCAGCTTGGGTAATGCAGCTTTGAGGATCTTTCTGGGCTCTTCATCACCCCAGGGCAGTGGGACTGACTTGCTTGGGTCCACACAGTCTTCCGTCTTGCGGTAGTTCCATCATTCCTCCGTGAAAACTTGACAGAGATCCCAAGAGAGCGAGGAGAATTACGCAAAGCATCTTGACTACTAGCCCTACAACTGGTACATCTTTACTTCTACCACATACTGTTGGGCAAAGAAAACCAAAAGGCCAGGATCTCACCTTATAACAGAAGGAACTTCAAAGTCAAGTAACATAAAATGTATGTACAGTAGGAAATGAAGAATTGTGACCATGGTCTTTCCAATCACTTGCTGTGCATCTGGAAACTAGACAGTGAATAAGGATGACAGAAGGAAAAATTGATGCCTTTGAGCTGCAGTGTCAGAGAAGAGCGCTGAACGTCCTGTGGACAACCAGAAGAACAAACCTTTTGGAGAGCGTGCAGCCAGAGTGTTCTTTGGAGGCAAGAATCATGAGGCTTTGCCGCACGTACTTTGGGCATGTTGCTACGAAGGATTATTCCTTGGAGAGGATATGATGCTTGGAAGTGTGGAAGGTTGGTAAAGGAGAGGAAGACCCTTGAACAAGTGGATTGGCATGGCAACTGCCACGGCGGGCTCTAGAGTGTCAGGAAGTGTGAAGATGGCACAAGATAGGACAGGGTTCAAATCTGTTGTTCATACGTTCGCTATGAGTTGTACTTGACTCAACGGCACCCATCAACAGCAGCAATAAACATCCATAGTATATGTTTTCTGTGAAGTTGAGAGTAACTAAAAACTCGCGCATATATTTAACTAATGGTTAAGCCAGTACTCTGTGGCCAACAGGATACAGGAAAAGTCTTATTCTGGAACTTTACTTGCTTAGGGTTTTCATTGTAGTTAACAACATATGTGAAAAGTTATGCTGGCCGTACAAGTCATGATTGCTCTGATGATCAGATTAGCCTGAATTTCAGAAGGACCCAGAAATAAATTAAAGTCATTTGTGTCTCTGGTAGATATCTAACAATATAAAAGTGAGAGATTTAAGTTGGAAAGCAGCAAGTCTGAGATTGACGAGAGAGGTAGTGGCTGACCTAGTAACAGTGAGCTTACAATGCAATGCTAATGTAAAAATAGCTCTAGTTATTCTGGGGGAGTGATAGGTATTGCGAACACAGAATGAGTGTGAAAAGAGTTGTTCTCCATAGCCCAGAATGCTATTAATATCGTTCACTCATGGCACCTCTTTTTTTACAACACCTCAAAATTTCTGTGTGATTGTCCTCATCAGAACATCCTAGGAAACAATAAATACAGACCCTTTTCTTTCTTTCTTTTTTTTTTAATGTAAACATTATCAATCAAGCACTGTCATTAATATCACATGTAAATTAAAATCTTTCTGGAGCAGTATATTTACAGGGAAATTTCAGAAATGAAAGTATGATTCAGAAGGAGATTAGAACATAAAACATTATGTTTATACCAGATGAATCTTAGTTAAAAGCAAAGAATACCAAAAAAGAGTTTTACTTACATTCCAGAACACTTAATTGTGTTGATGCAGAACCTGTACATAAGTCAACAAATAGTTGTTTGAGGCAAACAAGGGAATATGGTATGGTTTGAAGTAAGGGAAATAAATGCATCCAGGTTGTATCCTTTCTGAGCAAATAATCTGAGAAGCCGGACTATGTAAGAATAATGTGGCACTGGCAAGGAAAAAGATAAAAATGAAAGCCGCAGTGAGATATCAGCTTACCCCAGTAGCAGTGGCAAAGTTTACCAGGACAGCAAGCAATAAATACTGGAGAGGAAGTGGAGAGAGAGGAACTCTCATAGACTGTTTGTTAGTGGGATTGCAAAATTGCACAACTACACTGTGAGGCAGTTTGGTGTTTCCTCAAAAAGCTGAACATAGAAATTCCATGTTGTTGTTGTTGTTATGTGTCATCCAGTTGACTGCGACTTATAGCAGCCCTCTGTACTACAGATATGACTCCTGCTCTATCTTGAGCCAATATAATTTTCTCTGACACACCTACACCATTAGTCCAGTCACTAGGTCAATCCATCTCGTCCAGGTTCTTCCTCTCTAGCGCTGTCCCTCTGCCTTTCCATGCATGATGCCCTTCTCCAGGGACTGGTCACTCCTTGCAACATGAACAAAGCATGTCGGACAGAGCTTCAAAATCCTTACCTCCAATAGGACCCTTTTCTATCCCCATTTCACAGACCTTATAACTCAGGAGTCAGGAGACATCTGTAGACATTGTCCTGTTCATCTTTCTAACTTTAGCCAAGCTTATTCTTAAGTTTCATTTAAAGAAATCAGATACTCAGTCCTCTTGCCTTCCCTTCCTTCCTGATCCAGGGAGAATGAGAGTTGTGATTCATTTGAAATCTTAACCCACTGGTTGGATAGGTCAAGGTGAGGGTTAAGCCTTGACCTACACTGCTTCTACCTGGGCTCTTAGCCTTGGGATGCAAAGAAGTGAAAGAATATAATTTTTTTTTACTCTGGAAATTCCCTGCACAGAGTTATTCTTCAGCTTAAAAAGAATATTCATAGCTGCACCTAGAACAGGTGAAGGTTATACTTACACACTTATTGTGGATCAGGTACGGTTCTCATCCATGTAACATAACTGTAAGGGTGATGTTGGGTGCTGATCATACTGGTTCAGGTTGTGCTAATCTTTTGTAGAGAGGAGTGAAGGCCTGGCCAGTCCCTATCTGTACTCACATTCCCCTGTTGTGCTTATGCTCATTGTTGTAGTTGCGGTGGGGATCCATCCTTCATGTTGAGTGTAGATTTAATAGTTATATCCATTTTTCACATGTGAAAAACTGAGGCACAGAGAAGTTAGGTTGCTTGCTCCAGTTCACACAGTTAGGATTTGGTACTGCTGTCACAGCGGAGCAGGGAGTCAAACTTGAGCATGTGCTGGGTTTTACTTCTTGCTCTGTTGCATTCTGTGTCATAAAACTCTATTTTGTAAGTCAAAGGTCCTGACTAGCAGATGTTTTATTCTAGTTGGAAGCATTGGGATCCCCCAGGGTTTGAGCCAGTGTTCCTTATGTCCTGTGTTCCGTCATATTCTGCAGTAAAGAAAGCAAGTAGATTAGAAGGGCATGACTAAAGTGTAGAGAATCCTTCAGAGGCAGAGAGGCAAGACTGTGCTCTATGTGTGGACCTAAGTGTGACCATTGTGTTAAGTGCCATCACGTCAACCATGACTTTATAGTATCCTATCCCGTGCCATCCTCACGCTGCTACGATCAAGGCCATTGTTGAAGTCACTGTGTCAGTCTGTCTGGTTGAAGGTCTTCCTCTCTTTGGCTGGTTCTCTTTAACTTTTCCCAGCCTCTATCTGTTCCCCTAGGCATCTCTTAGGCATTCACTGTGAGCCACATACTGTGACGTGATCTTGGGACAGAGATAGGAGAAATCTTGGTCCTTATCCTCAAGGGAGAGCACTCTGGTGGCTGAGTGGTAGGAAGTTGTGCTGCCAACCCAAAGACAGGTGGTTTGAATCAAGCAGCTGCTCCATGTGAGAAAGTTGGGCAGTCACTTCCCCTCATGCAATTTATAGCTTTTGAAAACCTACTGGAGAGTCAGCTCAAATTTGATGGCACAAAGCACTACTATCAGTCCTTGTTTTTTCACACTGTGTTACAGTTTCCTCCCCCCATCCCCACTCATTTTCACATCCACATCCTCATCCTATGAGGATAGGGACCAAGTCTTTCTCATCTCTATGTCCAAAAGGCAAAGATAGCACCAAACAACAACAAACACAGTGTGATGGGTACCCTGTAAAGGAATGTTGCTGTACAGTAGTTTAATACAGACTTTTGGTTAAAGGTGGCAGATTGACCCCTCGTACATGCTGACCTCACTAATTTGACAGCTAAGGAATTGGTCATAAGAATAAGCCAAAAGGTAGAGGCAGCCAAAGCTGCAGAGTTTGAAAAGCTGGGAAGCAGAAAAACTAGTAGTAATGTAGACAGACATGATGGGGCTGAGTTAAACAGTGAGGGATAAAGGAAAGCAGGACTCCTCTCCCTTAACCAGGCAGATTCCCCTTGGGAGCCAGGAACTGGTGATGCCGATGAGAAGGTAAAGTGAAACTAAGCCCAGAAGAATTGATTGCAGATAGGTTTAAGGAACAATTCTAATCCCAAATTCCCCGTCATGCAGCAAAGAAAGAGACTAATGCTTATCAACCTCAGAGGAAAAAAGAGAAAAGCCAACCCAAACCTACTATTTCTGCGTTGATTCTCACTACACATGTGGGCTTATTATCTGGAGAGAGTACAGCAGAGAGTCTCTGGATTGCAGGGTGCCAAACACAGATGGAGCTGAAGTTAGCGTATTTGAAAACAAAGATAATAAATTCTTAGGTTAAGTGTTATTTGATACCAAGATATCTCTACTTGCATTCTACCAATCAGTTCCCAGAATGTTGGCATTCTGGCCTTAACCTGAGTAGGGGTTAGGAGATTAGAGTAACTCAAGAGCAAAAGCCTACAGACAGTAGTAGCGTAGTTGTATCTTAACTCATGATCTCTCTCAGAAAACTCCCATATGCTCAGATCTTAGAGTCAGCTTTTTAATAGTTCCTTCTTAAATAACAAAGGAGACTGTCGAGGTTTCTAGTTAAGAAAAACTTACAATGAGAGAGACGGTGGTGATGTGCCATCGAGTCACGGCCATCCTCCGAACAACAGACCTGCAGCCTCTGCTGTCCTGTGCCGTCTTCGTCTCTGATACACTTCAGCCCACTACTGCAGTCAACTGTGTCAGGCCAGCTTGTTTGAGGGTCTTCCTCTTTTTCGTTGACTCTTCACCTTTCTAAACATAATGTGCTTTTCCAAAGAAGAGCTTCTCCTAGTAACATGAACAAAATACTCTTAGTTGAGGAATTTGCAAAGAATTTTTGCAAGATTACCATGACTTTTGAGAAAACTGGTAGTTTGAGTTACAGAATTAAGGTTTCAGCTTTTGACAAATGATCAATTTTAATAACTTAAGTGCTAGAAAATCTTCAGTGTTATTCTGGTAAAAAGACTGCAAATAGTTGTTGTTGTTGCCAGTATCATCTAGTCGAAGCTGACTCATGGCTGGCCCTCTAGGGGGGTGTTCAGAGGTTATATATTTTATGGGAGAAGATTAGTATTGAGGTGAAAAGTTGGTATTTAGCTACTAATTGAATAAACATTGAATCAGAGTCCATTATGTGTCAGGCACAATATTAGACATTCAGGGAGCCATGCATATTTCATTCTATTCTGAAGTTTAGTAGGGGAGACTTTCCATTGGAAAGGGCTTTTAATCAGTAACTGTACAGATTAACCAGAAATGCCAAACTTGCAATGCAGTTAGTGAAAGAAAGCTGATGTTACAAATACAGTTAATAGAAGACTCTGACCTAAAATATTAGAACCAGAAGAAGTCTTCCTAAAATAGGACCTTTGTTATATACTCAGGTCTGGAGGCAGGTTAGGAATGAACTAGATTATGGCCTTTTGCCAAGATACTGGGTTAGCATACTTCAGACAGAGGGAAAAAGAAAAATAATGTTCAAGAAAGCTGGAAATGTTTATCATACAAGCCCAGGTTGGGACATTTTATGTTCATCCCAAGAGCAGTTGAATAAAGGGTGTTCTGGTGGCATAGTGGTAAAGAATTGTGCTGTCAACTCAAAGACACAGAGTTCAAATCCATCACCTGCTTCATGGGAGAAAGATGAACAGTCAACTCCCATGTGATTTATTGCCTCTGTAAACCTGTTGGAGGGTCAGCTGTGAGCCAGCCAGTTGCTGATTGCCATTGAGTTGAGCATGACTCATAATGACCCTATGAACAAAAGACATGAAGCCTTTCTATACCTATTGTCGTTTCTCAAAAGTTCATAGTTTCCAGAGGCATGTTGTTTAGGAAATGGATGCCACTCCTGCTTCCAAAACTTGATGGTACACAACAATAAAACAACAACACCAAGAGCAGTGAAATGCTGCTAAGTTTTTTAAGCTGTGTTTAAGCCACAGCCACTTTGTAGACAGAGGATTGAAAGGGACTGTGAGGAAGAAGGCAGCTTGAAAATGGATGTTAATGGTAGCTTGACTTAGGGTGATAACACTGGAGGTGATGGTTTGATAAAACTCTTAGAATGGAGGATAGAAGGTAAAAGCAACAGAATGGACTCTGGAACAGTCAGGAAAGGAAAATTCTGTATGTAGGAACACGAGAGCCTCATGAGAAGACCAAGCCTGTAACAGAAAGATAGGAGAGGAGAGACCACGAGCTCTGTTTTGACCATATTTTATGTATAGTTCTTGGGGACATTCAAGAGAAGATGTCAAGTAGGCTTTTGAGCTGTGGTGCTGGAGAAGAGTTTTGAATACACCATGGACTGCTAGGAGAATAGACAAGTTCCTCCTGGAGAGGGTGAAGCCAGGCTGCTCCTTGGAGGCAAGGATTCTGAAGCTCTGTCTGACATATTTTGGACATATTGCAAGGCGGGATCAGTCCTTGGAGAGGGACATCATGCTTAAGAGGGTGGCGGGACAGAGCAGGAGAGGAAGACCCTCGATGAGATGGTTTGATTTCGTCACTGGGGTAATGGGCATAACTGTGTCAGAGACAATAAGATTGGCACAGGATAGAGCAGGGTTTAGGGTTGTTGTACATAGGGTCGCTGTGAGTCACAGGCTACTCAACGGCACATAATGACAACAACAGCAAACAACAAGGCCATTGGTGGAGGATTTACATTTCAGATGATGGTTGGTTTACATTTATGGTAAAGTGAAACCATGGGAGTGACCTAAGAAGAAAGTACAGTAAAAAAGAACCCTTAAGCTGAGTTTCAAGGAGCTCTTGGTGGTGCATGTCCAGATACAGTGATCTGCAAAAATAAAAACCCAATTGTTGTCTAGTCAGAACCAAAACATAGCTGACTTCCTCCATTGGGCCACCAAGAGCATGGGAGGAGATTGCTAATCTCCTGCGGTGTTAAAATCATCAGAGGGGTTTGGCCTTTGAGTTGGTAGCGCAGTCCCTATGGACAGCGCCACCAGAGCTCCATGAAGTAGCCAAGAATTGAGGAGAAAGCTAGGATGTCATAGAAGCCCAAAGTAAAAAGGGTAAGTCAAAGGAAACGGCAGTCGGCAGTTTTGGCGGTGCTCATTTTGATTAGAGGAGGCACACTTCGAAAAAGTCTTCTTGGATTTGCATCTTGGAGGACACTGAGGACCTTCACAAGACAGGACCAGTGGTGTGATGACCAGGGAGAAGAACAGAGAGTGGAGTGAATGGTAAAGAAATGAGGCTTGCCTGTCTACAACCCCACTGTTAACAGTTTGGCTATAAAAAGGAGAGAAAAAGCTTTGCATGAATTAAAGGATCACTTTTGGAGCATTTTCTTTTTTATTGTTTTAATTTGGAGGGTTTTTTTGTTTATAGCTTTGTTATTGTGTTTTTGCTATGTCGGAAATAGAGCATGTTTCAGCAGCAAAAATTGAACGTAGACATAAAAGAAGGGTAAATTGGAAGTGTTCAGTGTATGATACCGTACAAAAAATTGCCAGGCAACACTAAGATCTCCTTTGAATTTTTTTTTTTAATTACCTCTGTAAAGGCTTGAAGGGAATTTTGTGCTGTGCTTTCAAGAAGCAGTGGTGAGAACATGGCTTCTGTTAGTGTCAACATAAGACAGTTGTTAGGTGCTGTCACGTACAACTCAGAGTGACTCTGTGAACGACAGACCTAAACCCTATCCTGTCCTGGGCCCTTCTTCTCCTCTCTGACTCACTTGAGCCCATTACTACAGAATTTTACCAGTCCGTCTCATTGGAGATCTTCCTCTCCTCCACTGACCTCCATCTTTCCAAGCATGGTGTCCTTCCCAGTAGCCTCACCTAGCTACATCTCAAAAGTGTGAGACAAAGCGTCATCTTCTTTTCCTCCAAAGAGCACTCTGGCTGCACTTTCTCCAAGATGTGTAAGACATAGTGTTTGTTCTTTTGGTAGCCTATTCAGTCCTCTTCTCCAGCGTCACAGTTCAGAGGCATCATTTATTCTACTGTCATCCTCATTCACTATCTTGCTTCCTGCTATGTGTAGCAGGTGATTGAGAAGACCAGGATCTGAGTCAGGTGTACCTTCATCTTCAAACTGACGTAACTTCTCTTCAGTATGTTGGAGAAGTCTCTAACAGTAGACTTACTCAGATGCAATATGTCTCCTGATATCCTGACTGCTGAGAACTAAAGGTGTTGATTATGGATCCCAGCAAGATGAAATCATTGACCGCTTCAGTCCTTTCTCCGTCTGTCATGATGTTAACGGTTGGTCCTATGGAGAGGACCTATGTTTTCTTGATGTTGAGATACAATCCATATTGAAGGCTGTAGTCCTTGATCTTAAAAATGGCAGCACGCATTTTAAGTCCTCATTTTGAGCAGACAAGGTTGTGTCATCTGCTAATGGAGGTTGTTGATGAGTCTTCCTCCAATCTTGATGCCACATTCCTCTCAAATTACTTGTTTAGCATACACATTGAATACATTAATAATGTGTTGTTGTTGTTGTTATGTGCCGTCGAGTCGCCTGCGACTCATAGCGACCCTGTGTACAACAGCCCTAAACTCCGCTCTGTCCTG
>NW_006400032.1:1641726-1661148 GCF_000299155.1 Elephantulus edwardii
AATAATATAGATAATAATAATAATGTAATAGTACATTAGACATTATTTTATGATAAGTAGACGTCTTCACAGTGTGTCTTGTTCTCCGTTCACTTTTGCTGCTTTTTTCTAGGAGCTGATGAGGATGTAGAGAGCCCGGAGATGACGACGTCTCGAACGCTTCCAAAGATACAGTTCACTAGTGTTGCACCAAAAGTAGAAACCACAACATTGAAAAGTCAGAACAAGATACCTGCTCAGACAAAGGTATGTTTTGTTTTATGTTCCATTATCAAGTTGTTGCAAATGCTTTTCAGGCTATGTTGTACTAAACAGTGCTTTTAAGAGGTTCTCTCTTAAAACACGGAAGTACAAAAGGTCTTTTCATTACCTTATTATAAATCCACTTTCTTACTCTTTCTAATCATTTGACTCATGTATCCATTTATTACTTTTACTACAACAGCTCTGTCTGATGTACAGTTAGTTTTCACACGGTAGTCTTTCTGAAGCAACTCATAACCAGAGAGATTGGGAAATCAAACCTTTCCATTTATTTCACTTAAGCCAAGATTGGTCTTAGTTCTTAAAGCAGGTGTTAAGTTAAAGCTGTTGTGACCATTACATACTCTGCAGCTTATTGAATAAGGAAATTTCAAGTTTTGTCTTAAAGTGGACCTAGTCAAAGTCATTTCTTAGAATCTCCTCGTGTCTACCAGAAATAGGTAAACGTTGAACTCGTTCAATGATAAAGATGTCTAGGGGTCCTGGTCGTACTATAGTTAAAGTGCTCATCTCCTAGCCAAGCAATCAGCAGTTCAAATCCCACCCTACCCCCCCAGCTGCTCTGCAAGAGAACGTTATGGCTGGCTGCTTCTGTAAAGATTATAGCCTTGGAAATGCTATTGGGGGGTTAATTCTGTACCCCAGGATCAGTATGAGTTGGAATTGAATCAACAACAATGAATTTTTTTCCCCCTTGGGT
Source organism: Elephantulus edwardii (assembly GCF_000299155.1). Lineage (NCBI taxonomy): Eukaryota > Metazoa > Chordata > Mammalia > Macroscelidea > Macroscelididae > Elephantulus > Elephantulus edwardii. Next base: position 1,642,691 of record NW_006400032.1, read on the forward strand.
TGGGAATTAAGTGCATCTCTTACGTATTCATTTTTTGAAAGCTGACTTACTAGAAAAGATGTCTTTGACCTTAGAATAAAGCAAAACTACCAGCTAATGAAAAATGGAGCTATGAGTTGAGGTTTGTTGGCATGGTATTATAATTTACTGACCTTTCACTAATTAAAAAAAAAAATAATCTGATTCATTGTCATTAAGTCAGAACTGACTCATAGCTGCCCCTGGGGCTGTAAATAACAGGGCAGGAAATTGAGACTTTTTCTCCCAATGAGAAGCTTGGTGGATTTGAACCAGCTACCTTTGCATTAGCAGTGCTGCTACTCACTTGGCAACCAGAGCACCCTTTCTCCTAATAGGTAAGTTGTTTAAGTTAAAAAATGCATATCCAAGTGAAAACCTAAGTTTCAAATTGACGCTAATCAGATTTCTCAGCTTCTCTATATCTGTTCATTTAATAGGCATTAAGAAGATTAAATGTGAGAGCATGTCACATAATACTTGAGATCTAGTGTAAGCCTCACTTGAATTTGGTGGAGCAAACCATCTCACGTGTGTGGTAGACCTTGTAGATCATCGACTTTGCAGTGATAGACTTTGTAGATGGTTCAGTGATAGCAACAGCCTATGAAAACTTGGGAATATAAGTGCCCTTTCTGGGAGCTCACCCGATCTGTTAAATACTGCTAAGTTTCTGCAACAGCAGCAGCAAGGCTGTTGACAGTCCTGTCTTGAGTGTAGGGACAGGTCTTCTGCGGAGGAGGATGCATCACTGCAGAAAGGAGCACTTAGGGCTTCCTGTCCCTAATTTTCTGTCTCGATCATGAGACCTTTGTTGTTCTTCCTGTTGGTAAGTCTTCCCTGTTGGACGTAACCAAGACGGGACATGGATTTCTACAGATTTAGAAGAAGCAACTTTCTCCAGTCTGGGGTGCTAAGACGGGCCAGTTAATTTCAGAGACTTAAAAAAACAGATAAAAAAATCAGGAAAGGAAATCAGATCATGAAAGGAGTGTGTCAGGGATAGGTCCTGTCTCCACACCTTTTCAATCTATATGCAGAACAAACTATTCAGGATGCTGGGATCTCTGAGCAGGAATGTGCGTTCAGAATTGGAGGAAGAGTTATCAACAACCTACATCATGCAAATGACACAACCTTGTTTGCTGAAACTGAGGAGGACCTGAAGGGCTTGCTGTGGAAGGTCAAGGACTGCAGCCTTCAATAGGGATTGATGCCCAACGTCAAGAAAAGATTCTCACCACTGGGCCAATTGGCATCACCATGTTAGATGGCGAAGAGACTGAGGTTGTTAACAGTTACAGCTTGCTTGGCTTCACAGTCAACACTCTAGGCACCAGTAGTCAGGAAATTAAAAAATGGATTGCATTGGGAAAATCTGCTGTCAAGGACCTCTCCAGAGTACTGAAAAGCAGTGATGTGTCAGTCTAGGGAGTACGGTATGCCTGATCCAGACCATGGTCTTTGCAGTTACTTGCTATACATCAGAGAGCTAGACATGACTAAGGATGATAGAAGAATTGATGCCTTTGAACTGTGGTGCTGGACAAGAGTCTTGAGCATACCGTGGACTGCCAAGAAAACAAGTAAGTCTGTCTTGGAGACGGTGAAACCAAGTTTCTCCTTGGAGGCTAGGAATTTGAAGCTCTGCCTCACATACTTTGGGCACATGGCCAGAAGGGGCCAATCCTTGGAGAAGGACGTCATGCACGGAAGGGTGGAGGGACAGCACAGGAGAGGAAGACCCTGGATGAGATAGATTGATAGAGTAACGGGGGTAATTGGGGTAGGTGTGTTGGAGTCAGGGAGACAGGCTTAGGATAGGATGGGGTTCTGAGCTATTCTACATAGGGTCACTATGAGTTGCAGGTGACTCAGTGACACATAACAACAAGCTAGGTGGTAGGAGGAAAGGGAGAACCTCCACAGGGACTGAGATAGACACATAGAGCTTGTGCTCATTCCACACATGGTGGCTACACTAGACATGTGTCAGTCGAATAAATGAAGGGAGGAAGGAAGAAATGAAAAATCACAGATATGATTTATGGTGGATTGTAGGGCACCTCAGGGCCTGTGTGGCAGTAATCCAGTGTGGCTTTAGCGAGATAGATTTGGCTTTTACTACATATTCTGTGACTGTCATGGCTGAGGCTCTTGATATCAGCAACCATGAGGGCTTTCTAGCTTGAGACAAGAAACTCTATTGGTTAAGTTTTGTCTTTAATGGTAAAGAACTGTGTCCTAAGCAGAACCTTATTTGACATGAGAGCTTTGGTCTGTTGAAAAGAGTGATTTGGAAATTGATTTAAGGGGTGTTGGGTTTTTTGTTTGTTTGGTGTTTTTTGTTTTGGTTTGGTTTTTTTATTTTTGTTGGGTTTTTTAAAAATTGTGTTCAAGGAAGTAATCAAATCAGATCAAGATGAAGAAGATAGATATTTGGCAGAGGAGCATGTATTAATGAGAGATTAAGTGCTGTTAAGTGTCTGACTCTGTCATAGGCACTGACTGTGACTCTCTTGGTCGTCCATACATAGCAGCAATTGCATTTTTCATTCTGCTTTTGCTAAGTCTCAACAGTGGCCCTAACTTCAGTCTTGAAGATAGTCTGTCTCTCCAACTCATTGTTGCCGAGCTGGTTCCAACTCAGAGCTGACCCTCCAGCAGGTTTCCAAGGCTGTAAATCACACAAGAAGAGATTTTCCATCTTTCATGCAAGGAGCTGTTGGTGGATTCGCATCTCCAGAGAAATGCTGCCTTTGGGTTAGCAGGGCAAACCTGTACAGACGACACCACCACGTCTTGTTGTTAAGTGCCATCAAGTCAGCAATGACTCATTGGCGACCCTGTGAACGCCAGATCTAAACTTTGCCCTAATCTGTGCCATGTTGTTGTTACTGTTGTTTGCTGTCAAGTCAGAACCAACTCATAGCTGACTCTCCTGCAGATTTTCAGAGGCAGTAAATTATGTGGGAGGAGATTGCCCATCTTTTTCTTTTATTAATTTTAATGAAAGTTTACAGAGACTTAGTGTTTTTTAGTCATTCATTGTTGCACTTTTCTCCCTGCCCACTCCTGCCCCCAATTCACTCTTCTTCTTGAAAAGTAAAAGAAAAACTCTTTCATTGTTATGCAATCCCTCCCCCAAAGTCCATTCAGCTATGCAGCCTTCATTCTGGACTCGTGTCATGACCATAATACCTAATCATATATCCATTTTAAACAGTTCTCTCCCTCATCTGTTTCAGTGCTGTATACATCATTCCTTCCCTCCTTCTCTGTCTTCCCTCAACCCCAATGTCAGTCCTGTTTTACAACAGTGGCCCTATGCAATATTTGTCCTTTGTGACTAAGATAATTTCACTCAGCATAATGTCCTTCAGGGTCACCCATTTTGTATAATATTTCATGAGTGCATCTTCTATTTAGTTTATGGTAAATGTGTGTGACTGAAAAGGGAAAAAAGAGAATACAGTGTTTTTGTGGTTTGTTTTTTTTTTATTCTACCACATTTCCACTGCCTGCAAACAAACACATGTGCATGTGTTCAAATGACTTCCTCTAATGATTCTGTTATCTTCTCATACTTTGATTGATCACATATATTGATTTACACGTGATCCCATATATTGATAGACACGTGACACACACGCAGACACACACACACACACAACACACACACACGAGTTAAGATGATGTTCCGTGTTCCGATTGGTTACCGGACAGTGATTTTCTTTTTTTTTTTTTAAACTGTCGAGCTCCTCCTGCTTGTTGAGTCAGAACCTGAAGAGTATCAAGCTTTCTCTCAGATAATTTTAGGGACTCCACATACCTGCTGTGCAATCATGTCATCTGCCATCATACGGGACACAGACGATGTGGATAGATAGTTGGTCTCTAGCATCATATTAGCCGTTTACACTCATCCTGTTCCCCACCAGAACATATGAACCTCTCTCTGGACGCAACTGTACAGAAGTCCTGGTGGCACAGTGGTTAAAGTATTTATCCACTAAATGTTGATGATTTGAGCTCACCCATTGCTCCTCGGGACAAAAAAGAGGTAGTTCACTTCTGAAAGATTCCAGCCTTGGGATCCATATGGGACATTTCTACTTGGTCCTCCAGGGCCACTGTGAGACTGAATTGTTTCCATGGCAGTGGTTTTGGGTTAGTCACAAATCTGTCAACTTCTTAGAATTTCTGCTTTCCTTTCCAGGAAGCTCTGGTGACTTAGTGGGTGAGGAGTTGTACTACCAACCCAAAGGCAGGTGGTTCAAATTCGCTAACTTCTTGAAAGAGCAGTAGTCCCCTCCCATGCCATTTTACAGCTTCTGAAAAACCACTGGAGGGCCAGCCATGAGTTGGCTCTGACTCCCTGGCCATGCATTTTCCAGGCCTCTTAGTAGCACAGATTAGAAGTGCTAGTAAATGGTGAAGAATGTCCTAAATAAGAACCAGAATAATTCTTTCATCTGCCTGGATACCAGGTAGTGAAAGAGCGAGGAATGCTTGGACAAAATTCTGCCAGTGAGTTTCTCTCTTGTGCTTCAGTTTAGTACATGAAACCCTAGTTAGAACTTCCATATTTTCTATCATGTTACTGTAAAGAACAGTAAGTTACCTACATTATTGCACAAGATCATTTCTTTTCGGTCCTCTGCTTTTTGTAAATCATGCCTACTTGAAGATTAAGACAATACAGGGATTTTTGAGGCAGGGGGAAAGAAAATAACATTCTTTAGCACACTTTATTGTATATATATTCTTCAGTGGCAGCGTAGTGATCTGTTTTGTTGAGGCGGAGATTGACTTAACCTCAAGTTCAGATCTACCCGCTGTAGCTTGTAGTCCTTCCTAGAAATGAGAAGTCCTTTAAGGCAGCCTATGCAGGTGACAGTTTTTCTTCCTAAATTCTTTAGCACTCTAAATTTAATTAATAGAATGCTGTTTTGAATAAACCCTAGCCTTCAAGAAATAATCAGTCATTTAATTGGGCCTATGACATGATCCACTTCCTAAACAACATGCCTCTGGAAACTCCATGAACATTGATAAATGATGATAGTTACAGAAATGCTTCAGGCCTTTTGTTCCTAGGGTTGCTAGGAGTCGTGCTCGACGTGTTGATTGACGGCAGTCAACAACAACATGACATGATAGGTTTTATAGAGTCCTAGTGGAGATGATTACATGTTCTTAAGGAGGGCTATAGAGTTTAATAGCATTGTTGTTTGCAGTCTTCAGAGCCCAGTGGAGTTGACAGTGTTTTTCCTCCAGCGTGTTGGCCACTCTTAGAGGAAACGCAATACATTTGAACTGAACTTCTCTTTTTCAGTGGTTTTCAAACCACTGAATTGTCTCAGACTACTGTCATTGAGTCAGTTCCAACTCTTAGTCACTCTCTAGTGAGTCTTTAAAGCTTTAAAAGTCTTAAGATGAGCTTGCCTATCTTTCTCCCTCAGAGCCCTGATGGATTCAAAACACTGGAGACACACAGCCTTTTGTTGTTGTTGTTGTTGTCAGGGCAACACAGTGTGGACAACAATAATCAATATGAAATTCACACTCCAGAGAAATTGAACAGATTCTCAAGGAGTAGGACTCCTATTTATTAATGTATTCATTCTCTAGTGGTAAAGCCCGTATTGATTGATTTATTTCAGCTCTCCAGGTGATTGAGATTCTACTTGAAAACCGTAGCTGCATCTTTGTGTCATTTGCCCCAGGATGCCCTAACTTCAGTGCTGTTAAAAAAGCAGTGGATGGTGTTTGTGTTGGTGTGGTAGTTGTGAAAAGTGTTCTGGAATTTTGGAGAAGTCTATATAATCAAAGAGGGTTTGAAGATAAATGGACAAGAACTGAACTGTTTGCCTTGAGGTTAGAAGAATTGTGTGAACCCAGATGCAGATATTAAGAGTCATCTTAGATAAGAGGCAGTGTAAACATGACCTAGGAGAATTTTTTACTGGCATCTAAGAACTTGTGGTACAAGCAGTAGCAATAGTATTTACCATTGCTTTACTATGCATCTGAAAGTTGGACAATGAATAAGGAAGAAAAAAGAAGTGATTTCTTTAAAGTACAGTGTTGGTGAGGGGGATTACATACCCATGGACTGCCAAAAGAATAACAACAAGAAATAATCTGTCTTACATGGCCTGCAACCAGAGTGCTCAATTGAGGCAAGGTTGTTGAAGCTGCATCTCACACACTTGGTGTATGTTGTCAGGATGGGACAGTCCTAAAAGACAGCGTGCTGAGAAAGGTAGGGACAGTGAAAGAAAGGGAACTCCTCAATGGGATGGATTGACATAGTGACTACAGCAATGGCCTGGACCGTGGCAGAGATTGTAAGGATCGCACAGGATAGGGCAAGGTTCAGATGTCTTGTTCAGAGAGTTAGGAGTCTCACTGACTCATGGCACCTAACTAAAACAGGACGAACAACTGGGTTGAGGGGAGACTGGAAGCCCTCCTACGCATGCAATTTGGAGGATTTTGCAGGAATTTGGGCAGATTTTGAGAAAAACTTAAAAAGGCTGTGGAAATGAAAATCCACAGAAGAACTTAATTTGAAAGAAACTGGGAAAGAATCATGGCACCATTAAAGGAAATAGAAAAGTGGAGAAATAAGATTTGTGTGTGTATGTGTGTGTATTTGACATACAGAGTTGTAAGTGTTGCAGGCAGAGTTAATGTCTGTAACAAGCCACTGGATAAGTCATGGTGACACGCACTGAAAATGAGGCTGTGAGAGTTATTACTGTTGATTTATACTTCAGAACTGTAGAATGCCCAAGAACCTTTAAGAGCTCTTGATTGGCTATTGAGATCTGGAAACACAATGTAGCTTGTCAGGAGGGTCCCACAGGATTGGTTGCAGAACTCAAGCCCCTAAATCCTGTCCATGGCTCTTTGAAGGTGTAAGAATAAGTAGACAAAAATGACCAAGTAACCTGAGTGAGGAGTACTCTCCACAGAGCAAGAGTGAAGTCATCGTTGTCAGGTGTAGGGAATACCCTGGAGAGAAGACCTGAAAAGAAGCTGGCATTTGTGCCACACCATGTAGCAGGGAGATGGAGAATTGAAGAAGCTACTGGATGGAAGAGTCAGAGGGAGATGGGAGCCTTAAGTCAGAAATTGTTGTTAGTTGCTATCAACTAACAGAATTGTCAGCCACTTAGATGACCCCATATTTTAGAGTAGAATTGTTCCATAGGGAATTTTGTTTGTTTCGTCTCGCTTACTTGCTTTATTTTTTTTTTTTAAACCCAACATTTTTTTGTGACTTGTGTGAAAAGTGGTTGAGCAAGTTCATTACCTGCTCAACAACTTACGCACATTTTGTTTCCTGATATTAGTTGTGATTCCCTGAGTGTAATAGCATTCATCCAGTTTCTTCTCTGAATTCTCTATTCCCATTTGCACATCTTTCCTGATCCTTCCTACCTTTTGAACTTGGTTTTTGGGCATATGCTACCCTTTAGGTCTCATGTAGTTGATTTTTCTAGGGAGCATGTTCTTCCTGGGTTTTACTGTTCCCTTTATAGGCCTGGCTGTTGTTTTGCTAAAAGGCAGTGCTTTGGGCGTCATTTCTGTTTCAAAGAGTTTGTGTTTAAATGTCCTTAAAACGTATTTAGAGGGTGCAGCCAGAGTGTTCCCGGGAGACAAAGATGGCGAAGTGTCATCTTTCATACTTTGGACATGTAGCTAGGCAAGGCTATTCATTGGAGAGGGACACATGCTTGGAAAAATGCGGGGTCAGCAAAGTAGAGGAAGACCCTCAATGAGTTGATTGTCACAGTGACTTCAGCAGTGGGCGTGAGTGTTTCAGAGATGATGACAATGGCACAGGATAAGGCAGGATTCAGGTTGGCTGTTCATAGGACGCTATGGATTGTACTGGATGGATTGTAACAACAGGGCTTTATATATAGTCTTAGGGGTTCTGCCAGTCTCTTAACAAAGTAGTAAGTCTCCTCTTTTTTATTGTTTTAAATACTTTTCTGCATTTTTCTCCCCCTCCACAGGATCTGTTTGATCCCTGTCAGAGCAGTTAGTGGTGATAGCTGGCCAGCATCTAGTCCTTCTGGTCTCAAGCTAGTGGAAGCCGTAGTTCGTGTAGGCTGTGCCATGTTGTATTCAAGGCTGTGACCTTTCAGAAGCAGGATCACCATGCTTATCTTGAGGGGCCACTGGGTTGGTTTGAACCTATAACCTTCCAGCTAGTAGTTGAGTGCCTTACTGTGTGCACCTCAAACTCAGAGACTTACTGATACTTTCTCAGAGACTTACTCTTATGAAGTGTCACATTGAACAGCCTCACCTTACCATTGGGATTACTATGCATTTATAAAAATCTTGCATGTGCATCTTTTGAGTATTACACAAAACAATGAATCCATCATGGGAATCTATCACTGGCGTAAATATCACCCAAGGTAATGAATCCGCTTACTCCTGAAATTCAGTGTTGGAAGAAGAGGGACATCATTATATATAATATTATTCCTCCTTCCCAAAACACTTTTTTTAAATGTATACAATCTTTTTCTATTTTCCATACAGTCACCTGAAGAAATCGATAAGGAAAAAGTTCGCATGTCTGACTCAGAAAGGAAAGTGGACCCAGCTGAAGAGGATACAAATGTATACACGGAGAAGCACTCAGACAATCTGTTCAAACGAAAAGAAGTCCTGGCAGGTGTGTTGAATAGTGGAGGGGGAGGTGGTCCCTAACTGGACCTCTGAGTCATGTCAACTCTGAGGGCGGTGTAGGTGTAGCTGGCTGAATGTTCCTTTCCTATTGACAACAGCCATGAGGGCCATTCTCTTTCCAGAGTGAGGGATAAAAAAGTCAGGCAATCATTGCCTTTACTTCCTGCCAAACTTTCACTTCTACTAAACTTCTGGGCCTACTTCTTAGAAGTACAGGGTTAGGGACAGTCTAGAAGAGGTACACTAAAACCTTAATTGTTCCAGGACCGCTGGGCTGGGAGGTATAGGGGTGTGGGCTGGTGTATGTATTTAAGATTTTTTTTTCTCTCTCACAACCATCCCAGCTTTCAGAGTAGACTTGAGAGGAGGAGATCTTTTGGGGATAGAAAGAGGAAGGGAGGGCACAGTTTACACACAATCATCATACTCGTGGTTACACATAGACCGTCTTCTAATTGTAACTTATGTGGTTAAAGTACTAACATTAGGAATTAAGGGGGAAGATGTATAATATTTTTAAAGCACTTTTCTTTCCCCGCTTCCTTTGTGATGTTCTTATGATTAAATTCGTTTGTTGTTGTTGAAGTGATGTCCAGTAGAACATAGACCAGGATAATAGTTACGTGCCATACGCTAACCCTCTTTTTCCTAACAGTTCTTCCTCCCTTAACTTAAACTCACTGCCGAGTTCCTTTCTAGCCATTTCGGTGTCTATTGTCAGTTTGATCCCACTAGTTTTTTCACACTGCTTAATGATCAAGGTAGACATTCTTTACTAGTTATGCTAAACTATATTTAGTTTTAAGAAGAGGCTGCAAGGGATAATTTTAGGTTTCTGGGGTTCTTCCGAGTTTCAGTAGCTTCATAAAATCTGGGTTCTTTCATTTTAAATTCTGTTCCTCCATGTTTCCCCTGCACAGGATTCTTCTACGGAATCTCTAGTCAGACTATTAAATAAGGGGAACACGGTACCACCCAGTTCTTTCCGTGTCATTGCAGTGGAGGGGGTTGTTCATGGAGACAGTTACCCGCACATCCCATTTCCTCATCCTTTCCCGTCTCTTCTGTCCTGCGTTGCTCCCAGTGGCTAGAAGCCTTGGGTGGCTACCAGAGCACTCAAATCTTGACAGTCCCAAATCCAAGACAAGAACGTAACTTTGCGTGCTTTTCCATACTGAACGCTTTAAAATTTTAAGTCCATTAAATCACCTTCTGCGTTTTTCACTAGTAAGCAGTTAGATTAGAATATGAAATGTGAGTACTGAAAAAGATGAAAGCATTTTACAGTATGGAATTCGTTGTGGTCACAGACAGATTTTTCTTTATTGAGGCTTTTGGGTGATATTAACATCAATCAAAGAAAGTATTGTACCTTCTGGAGGAATGTCAGATTTGCATAATTACCTGGTTGCTTCATTGAATCTTTTTTTTTTTTTAAATTTGGGAGTTTTCAAATTAAGCCTTTTAGAAAAGCATAAATAGATTGGGCTTGACAAAGCCCATTTCTGTAATTCTTGGATCCCTTCTAAAAGAAAGGCTTCTCTTTGGTCTCTTTCAGCTGTCATTGCCGGCGGAGTGATTGGCTTTCTCTTTGCCATTTTCCTTATCCTGCTGTTGGTGTATCGCATGAGGAAGAAGGATGAGGGGAGCTACGACCTCGGGGAGCGGAAACCATCCAGTGCTGCTTATCAGAAGGCACCTACTAAGGAGTTTTATGCATAAAACTCCCACTGAGGGTCTCTATTTATGAGATCACTGAACTTTTAAAAATAAAGCTTTTGCATAGAATAATGAAGATCTTTGTTTTTTTGTTTTGTTTTGTTGGGTTTTTTGTTTTGTTTTGTTTTTCATTAAAGAGCCATTCTGGCACCTTAATGATAAAAATCCCATTGTATTTAAAACTATGTATTTCTTTAGAACCACCGTAAAAAAAAAAAGAAAACTTAACATCTGCAGTGTTCTGTGAATAGCAGTGGCAAAATATTTTGTTCTGAAAAAGCTTGATGTTCATGGAGTTGTTTGAAACGTTTATGCGCAAATGCAAAGTGATTGTTTTTATCCCTATGGTTCAAAGATGAAAGCCGGTTTCATTTTTATCGGCGTGTCTACGATTGACCTTTCCAAGTTGGTTTTCAATTAATTTATCTGTTGTTTCCCGTTTTCTTAGTCCTCCTCCCCCCATACAAACAAAAACAAAACTCAATGCCTTTTGTAGCTGTCATGGTGCAATTTGTCTTTGGATAATTCAGACAATGGTAATTTAGGTGTATATGTGATTTTCAAGTATGTAAACTTTAACCTCCACTTTGTATAAATTTTTACGTGTCAGACCATTGTTTTACAGCTGCTTTGTTCTTCATGATCTGTAGCTTCGGGCAGATATGCAACAGCGAGTTATTGTGTAAAATTGGATTCTTACTATAAAACTGTTTTAGTCTTATCTAATCAGCTCTTCCTTTGGGAGGATTTGATGTGCGTTACTGACAAGCCTCAGCAAACCCAAAGATGCTAACAGTATTTTGAGAAGTTGCTGCCGATTCCTTTGGCCACTGTATTTGTTAATTTCTTGCAATTTGAAGGTACGAGTAGAGGTTTAAAGAAAAATCAGTTTTTGTTCTTAAAAATGCATTTAAGTTGTAAATGTCTTTTTAAGCCTTTGAAGTGCCTATGATTCTATGTAACTCGTGGCAGACTGGTGTTAATGAGTATATATAACAGTTTAAAAAAAAGTTGGTATTTTATAAGCACAGACAATTCTAATGGTAACTTTTGTAGTCTTACAAATAGACATAAATTGTAATTTGGGAACATACAAACTACTGAATAAATCATGTGGCCTAATATTGAAAATGTCACTGTTATAAATTTTGTACATTTCTGATCAAATGTACCTTCTTCCCTTTGCTAATGTCCATTTACTCTCAAGGATGATGTGTGTTTGATTTCTGAGTGTCCATGGTGTCTGTAAATCAAGACCAAAGAACCCGTCAGGGAGGCTGTTGATGACCAGAGTCACTCCTGAATTGGCCAGAGGAAATCTGGATGTAGCATCTTGATGTGCCCGAGCCCCGGTTCTGGAAGGCTGCCAGGACACTGTGAAGTTTGCAACCTTTATAGGATAGCTGATGGCAGTATTGAGACGGATGCCTGCTTTTGCAAATAACTTTTAAGACTATAAATCCCAAAGCGCTGACGGGGGCTTTCCTGAAGTAAGGATCTGAGACTTAAGCCTATACACATTGATTTACCCTCGAAACTTTGCTCCTCAGCTGAAGCTTCCTAGAATAGATGGGATGCCATAGTTCATATCACACAGAGGGGAGGCTAGGAAGACTGCATTCAAAGAGGAAGGGGCTCATTGCTTGCGTTTGAAGTAACTGGAAAGCAGTGAACCTTGGGCCAATACCCTGGATGGATAATTCCTTCTCTCCAAGTATTTCCTTGTTCTCTTTTAGCGTTGGAGTCCCTTGATGGTTTATATGTTTCATAAGCTCAGATTACCTGAAAGGCTGGAAGTTCTAGTCAATGCAGGGACACCTCAGGACGACAGGTTGGCAATCTACTTATAGAAAAATGAGCCCTTGAGGTCCTTGTGGTGTGCACTCCTCTGACAGACACGAGAGGCCCTGTGTAGGGGTGGCTCCACAACGTCTGTGTTCGAACGTCTTTCTGTTCATTTTTTACTAAACTCTTGAGTTGCCAAAGCAGGAAGAAGATAGCAAAAAAACAGCAACTTCCCCAATATACAGTTTGGTAAAATACACGTTTCATTTACATCCCTGAAATTGCCGCACAACTCGGTTTCAATTTTTCATCTCTTAAAGCAGCAATTAGAACCATGTTTACAGTGCTTAAATCCTCAATGGCCTTAATTCTCAAATTCTTTTCCCATCACTTCCAGAGTCAGCCCACCTTTAGAGCAATTATAAGACAGTAACAGCATCTTCTGAAGTTATACCAGTCATATCCCTCATTTATGAGGTTAGGAATGTAGTGGGTTTACCTCTAAAACTGTGCAAAAAACCTAGTGCAGTTCAAGTCATAGTGGAACAACTGCTTGGAAATATCTGTGCCAGGAAAAGAAAATTTCTGGCAAATATTTTGTCACTGCTGTAAAGCAAAGTATTTGTTAAAGTGCCAAAATAAAGTCTGTCATGCTGAAAGTAAGAATTCATTGTATATGTAGCTTGACATCCAGCTTTCTTTAACTGTATGTTTTCTGCTTAGGTTTTTGGGATTGGTTTTTGTTTTGTTTTATATTCTTTAAAAAATGCAGTAAATAATGCTATTACGAGTGTTAGTTATGATTATGGAGTTCAGGAGATTTTTGGTAAACTAGAAGTATTAAAGCTGATGTGAAAATTTCCTTTCCTTCACCACATGTAAATAATTTTGTGTATGTATATGCCTTGGTGTTTGCGACTTGACATTTATTAAGACTCCCGTCTTCAGTATTCAGGGAAAACTGTGAAGAGCTCTCCCTACAGTTCGTTTTCAGCTGCAAGTGCTTTAATAAGTGCCTTCACCCTTTGGCCATTTAGTCCATGCTTAGGGCGAGTCTCCTGTCAAGCTTCAGAGAATGTAAATCTGAAGGGGAGGAAAATAGAATTTTCTGAACTTAAACTGTTTACCTTTGAGTTAGCAGCCCCACATCTACTCTGTTAGACCACCACGACTCCCACACTTAGAACCTTGGAATTGTGATGCTTGTGGTTGGTGGAATGCTTTTGAGTCAACTATAAAGGAGTGAACCTTGGGCCAATACCCTGGACGGATAATTCCTTCTCGCCAAGTATTTCCTTGTTTTCTTTTAGCGTTGGAGTCCCTAGATGGTTTATATGTTTCATAAGCTCAGATAACCTGAAAGGTTGGAAGTTCTAGTCCATGCAGGGACACCTCAGGACAATAGGCTGGCAATCTACTTATAAAAAATGAGCCCTTGAGGTCCCTGTGGTGTGCACTCTGACAGACACGAGAGGGCCTGTGTAGGGGTGGCTCCACAGCGTCTGTGTTCGAAAGTCTGTCTGTGACGACATAGGGCAGAATATTACTGCCCCATAAGCATATTCTGGGATGTAATCTTACCAGTTTCCTGCCTCTGAAAACCCACTGGAGGGTCAGTTGTTGATTGACTTGGTGGCATACAAACAGTAAACAGATCCAGAGCTCTGGTGGTAAGGAGCTACACTGCCATCCTACAGGCATGTGATTTGAGTCCACGAGTTGCTCTGCGGGAAAAGGATGGACAGTCTCTTCCAGGGCCGTCCGACCACCTCCGAAGACCTGTGAGTCAGTCCTGATACGATGGCACTCGGCAACAAAACCCTTTCTGTGCATACTGGAGGGAGCTTTGGTGACGACAAAAGCATTGTTCATGCATTCTGGAGGGTGCCTTGGTGGCATAGTTGTGAACTTAAACTGTAAGCCCAAAATGTGTGCACATACTAGCTGGTGGTCCAAATCAAACAGCTCCAAGGAACCTCAGTAAGGAGTTGGCTGTGAAGTTGGCTTTGAGTTTTGATGGCAGTGAGAGCAGGTAGTCATATTTTTCTCCCTCAGAAGTGCTGGTGAATTTGAACCACTAACCTCTCAGCTAGCAGCCTAGCACATAACTTACACACAAGGGCTTCTTGTCCATCTTACAGTCTCCGACTGATGTAGAGTTGATTTTGACCTGTGAGAACTACTCATTTTTCGCCTGCTGAATGGCTAGGAGATACAGATGCCTAACCTTTATGTTAATATCTCACACCATGTCCTTAGGGTTCCTTACCTCACAATGAGGGCCAGGCTAATAGAATAGAACAAGACTGCTCTCTCTTCTAAGTTAAAAAATGAAAATTTATGTCAAATATCTAGTGGCTTGATATATTGTTATATGTTCCCCCCCTTTTTAAGTTAGATAATGTGAAGATAGAGAAAAACATAGCTTGATAGCTCTAAAAAATGCATCTACAAAGGGTGCTGGTTTCTGCAAAAAGGGGTACAATGACAACTTTATATTTTTAGGAGTCTATTTCTTCAGTATCAAAGATAAACATTTTGAGACCTCCAGAAAAAATTTTTAGTGAGTGAAAGTATAAAACCTCTACATGTACTGTACTGCAGGGTTTATTTTATAAGCAGGATCATCTTTAAAGCTTTACTATAAGTGGGATGCTTAAAAAAAAGTCCAATATATTTCATTTAGTAGGCAGTAACTTTCAGCAACACTAAATCTCCAACATGAATTTCTAAGCCTCTGGCAGACAACAGTGAGCACCAAAGAGGTTTTCAATTAAAATTAATCAAACCGCATGATGAATGGACTCATCTGAATGGAATTATCATTAAAATTCTCTTCAGTGGAATTTTTTTTTTTTTAACAATAGTGAAATTTGAGACTTGGCTATTTCTAGGGACTTTGATTCAATGGTCATAGAAAACTTCTAAATGGCTAGATCAACATCTGTCCTCTTAGTAAAAATAATATAAAATTAATTTTGTGCCCCCTTGTCTCCTAACTCTGGGTGGCTGCAGCTGTGATTCGTGGTTCTAAAGTTTCATTTCTCTTTGCTTATCTGCTCCCTGCAGTCTGTAGCAGAGCCTGTTCTTTTTTTTTTGTTTGTTTTCTTTCTTTCTTTTTTTCTATAATTATATTTTATTAATTTTCATAAACATTTACAGAGATTTTGGGCTTCCACTCATTCATTGTTGCACTATTCTCTCTACCCTCCTCCCAGTTTGTTCTTGTCCAAATGCCACAGTGCTTGTCAAAGCCAGTTCTGATTAATCATCTTTGTCAGTGTATCCTTTGCCATTCCCTATCACTCCTCCCTGAGAGAGACTTCACCCTGAGTCATAAGGAAAAGGGGACGGCGTATTCAGCAGAGCCTGTTCTGACCGAGAAATTGAGGCGGCTTCGGAGAAGTTTAAGTTTGATTTCCTGTGATTTAGCTTGAAGGGTGTAACCCATGCCATGCTTCCAACCCACTAATGGCAGTGTTTAGATTTAGGCTTTGGTGATCCACATGTGCTGAGCTCAAGACACAGCCCTTCTGGTAGTGTTTACACAACAACAGCTTGATGGTCATGGCAGCAGCGTTTTTACTCACAAGCACTTGCACACTATATAGGCACAAGACGCTTCTGAGAGTTCTGGAAATAGGGGTGAAAGAGAGAGATGAAAGATCCGACCTTCTGGAACATGGAACTTTTCTGGGGAACAGAAAGATGAGGGCAAAGTAGAAACAAACAAACAAAATGTACCAATGAATAGTAATGTTCATGCTTGACATAAGAACCGGTTTAAAAACAAGTAATTTTACAGTCAGGATAGACGGTGTATGCTGCAGTAACAATCTCAAGATCTCAGCAACTTACTTCTATCAGCCAAGATTGCTTTGTGGCTCATGCTGAGCTAAGTACTGTTGAGGATAATTGTCACTCTCCAGCTGGAATAGCCACTCCGGGATAATACCAGTCGGTGCAATAGGAGAGGGAGAGTGGCAAAGCATAGAGTGACTCTTAAAGCTTCCACTCAGTGGTGGCATATGCCACTTCTCTCTTTAGAGAAGAAGGAGTTCGCAGATCTAACGTTAAAGAGTACCAGGAGTTTGCTGAAAATAAAGTTAGGGCATCAGAATGTTTCCGGTGAATCCTAAAGGTGAAGGAAGTGAAGGCACAGAAAGAACATTCAAGACAGGCGAAAGAGAAACTATTACAAAAGGTAGATTCACCCTTGAGAGAGGTGAGAGCAGACGTCCCCCTTCTTTATTGATGTGGTCTTTCCCCTCCTGACCTCTTTAGAATACCCATGCTCTCTGTATATACAGGCCTTCAGTAGGATTTTATTGGTTCCTGCCTGAAGGGTCAATTGTTGGCATCTGTTGACTTAATCTGCTGCTTAGATTTCATCCTGTTACTCTCCTAGACCATCACTGCCATTTTTTTTTGTTCTCTCTTACTCTAACACCACCCACATTTCAGTTGCCAGAGCAAATTATATGACCACATCGAACTTTGAAGAGGCAAGGGAGTCCTTTTGCCTAGAAGGAGGGAGATGATATTTATAAACAGCTATAATGACTACACAGTCTAGATACAAATGTGTGCATAATACAGGCCATGATTTTCTCAATTACTTGTTATGCTTCAGAGATTTGGACAATGACTAAAGATGACAGAAGAAAAATAGATACCTTCGAATTGTGGTTCTGGACAAGTGTCTTGACCATACATACCGTGGACTGCCAAGAAAATAAATAGATCTGTCTTGAAGAGGGTGAAACCAAGTTTCTCCTTCTAGGCTAGGATTTTGAAGCGCCTCCTCACTTTGGGCATGTGGCCAGGAGAGATTGGACCTCGGAGAAGGAAATTATGCTCAGAAGGGTGGACAGACAGCGCAGGAGAGGGAGATCCCGGATGAGATGGATTGATACAGTAACTGGGGAGATGAGGGTTGGTGTGTCAGAAATAGTGTGACTGACTCAGGACAGGGAAGGGTTCAGAGCTACTGTACATAGTGTCGCTATGCATCACAGGCAACTTAACCAATAATAATCTATGACAGGGTTGGAAGCAGGAGTGGCATCCAATTCCTGAACAACATGCCTGGAAACACTATGAACTTTGATAAATGTTGATAGTTGTAGAGGGGCTTCAGGTCTTTTGTGCATAGGGTCACTGTGAGTCATGCTCGAATAGACGACAATCAGCAACAACAACAACATAATGACTCCGAGGAGCAGAATCCCTAGCAAGTTGCACTGCTAACCCGAAGGGTGTGCACCTCCAGCAATTCCAATCCACTGGTTTTTCCTTGGGAAGAAGGGGGTCAGGTGTCTCTTGTTGGGATTTACATCTGTGGAGGCTCATTGTGGATCAGAACTGACTCAGTGGCAGAGTGACGGCGACTACTACAACACGGCCAGGAAAGATCGCAAACTTAACGATCCAGTTGTGCTAAAATCTGGCAAAAGCATCCAGGTTGGCTTAGTGGTAAGAAATTGCACTACCATTGCAAAGGTACGTGGTTCAAATCCACCAGCTGCTTCACCACAGAACGATGGGCCATTAACTCTTGTGTGATTTCCTGCCTCTGGAAACCTGCTGGAGAGTCAGCTATGAGTCAATTCTTATTCGAGGGCACACAGCCACAAAGAACAATGTTGGAGTGTCAGAGAGAAAGTGAATCGTCTAGTGAACAAGGAAGAGAGAGGTGGAAAAGCATCTAAGAAGAGCAAGGCTGCTTCAAGCTCACCCTTCATCTACTCTATTCCCCTTAAACTCTATATAAGGCAACTGCACTGATTCCGTGCTAAAACATAAATGAGTTTATAACATTCCTTTGGTTAAAAGCCATCAGTGGCTCTTACAGCACTTAAAGTTTCTTCTCCATTTTCCTTCAAACCTTCCAGGAGCTGACCCCAGAAAATGCCTAATAAAGAGACACAATAGAGTTAGCATGGCCAGCTGTTGTGTGTTGACAAGTCGGAACCGATCCATAGCTGACCCCTCAGTGGGTTTTCGGAGAAAGTAAATTACATGGGAGGAGACTGCCTATTCTCTGTAGGAACATCTGGTGCATTCAAACCTTTTTCTAGCCTTAAACACTTATAACGCTGCTTGTCTTCTTGAGCTCTAGGGTGGGTAAAAGTGCCCTAAAATGCTACTCTTTGAGTTATATCATCTTTCTCAGATGACCTTTACATTCCCCCCAATATTTTTTAAAATTATTA
>NW_006400032.1:1661367-1670907 GCF_000299155.1 Elephantulus edwardii
CAGTGTGTCCTTTGCCATTCCCTATCACTCCTCCCTGAGAGAGACTTCACCCTGATTCATAAAGAAAAGGGGATGGCGTATTCTCTTAGCTACGTCCTGCTGAAAAGGGATGCTGTGGGTTTCAGTTCCCCCAATATTTTGTAACCAATTTCCTTGCATTAAATTTCCTGTTGTTCTATTTACCTTCTTGTAAAATTGCCAATGATACATACCATAATGAACCATCTACAACAACCCATTGCCACTGAATAAGAATTGACTCAGAATTGACTCTGGTGGATTTTTTTAGAGGCTATAAATGGCATTGGAGGAGATTACCATCTCCCCACCCCCCTTCCTCTGTGGAGCACCTGCGTTTGGGTTGATAGTGTAACTCCCTTATCACTAGGCCACCAGAGCTCCCTGAATAACATATAAATGATACTAAATTAAAATCCATGAGACTGGAGAAATTACTAATGAAAGGTGGGAAATGGCCTTTCTGGTTGTCTGACAATGTTTAAGATGACTCACCACCCGATTCACTCTTTTGTACTGGACACTCTGCTGGTACCATTTTGACAGATTCTCAAAAGGGATTACAAACTTGAATTGCAAACAGAAAAGAAATCCCCATAATGCATCATGGAAAGTTTGTTTTTGAGCAAATTAATAAGCATGCTAAAATATTTGTTTCTACCATAGCATTAATAATACACAATTAGTAATGGGAAAAAAATTATAATTGAGCAGAGTAAGAGCTGTTAGAATATTCAGGAAAGCCCTCTCCTACTTCTGTTTACTGCAGAAAAACACCAGCGAACAAAGCCGAGGTAATTATGCCACTTGTAGCCTTGTCCTGGGTCATTGTAAACAGAATTTTCACCTCCTTAATTACATTCTGCTTAGGCAAATAACAAAGTAAGTTTACATTCCCTCTGGTCAGGCAAATGTCAAGAAAAAAAATAATTTAACCATATTGATGGACTTCACTTTACTTCAGACCCAGAACCTGGAAATCATAGTTTATAGGGAGCTGCACTGCTGATTCAAATCCAACTGCTGCTTTGTGGGAGAAAGATGAGCAATATCCTCCCATGAGATTTACAGCCTCCAAACACCTACCAGAGGGTCTGCTATGAGTCGATTCCACCCCAACAGTAATGAGTTTTGAGTTCTTGATTTGTTGCTTTTTCATTTTGTTTTAAAATATACCAAGGACTGCCAAAAGACCAAACACATCTATTGCTTTGGGAGAATTGCAGCTAGAATTCTCCTTAGAAGCAAAGGATGGTGAGACTTTGTGGTACACAACTTTGGGCATGTTGTTGGGAGGGACCAGTTCCTGGAGAAAGATATCTTGCTTGGTGAAGCAGAGGGTCAGTGAGAGAGGATGATCCTGAACCAGAAGGATTGACACAGTGGGTGGAACACTGCATGGAAACAGAGCAGAGATGGGGGTGGCACACGATATGACAGTTTGTTGTCCTGTTGTACCTATGGTCTCTGTCAATCAAAGCCAGCCAAATTAATGGCACCCAATAATGACCATCTCATTCCTTTCTTTTTTGAGTGTCTGTTACTCTCTTTATTTCTATTTTTTCAATATATAGAATATTGAATGTACCATGGACTGCCAAGAAAACAAACAGATTCATCGTAGAGAAGATTAAACCAGACTGTTCCTTGGAGGCAAGGATTCTGGGGCTTCGTCTGACATACTTTGGACATGTTGTAAGGAGAGACAGGTCTTTAGAGAGGGACATCATGCTGGGTAGAGTAGAGGGACAGCGCAGGAGGGGAAGACCCTCTATGAGGTGGATTGATTCAGTGACTGGGGTACTCGGGATGGGTGTGTCAGAGGCAATGAGATTGGCACAGGATAGAGCAGGGTTTAGGGCTGTTGTACATGGGGTCGCTATGAGTCGCAAACGACTCGACGGCACATAACAACAACAACATAGAATAATGATAGGTTCTCCAGAGTATTGACTTATTGTTGAAATGCAGTGAAAGAACAGAGTGGAAACACCACTCTGTACCTGTCTGACATCTAGTAGTCGCTCGATACAAGACAATTTCTTCATCCCATTAACGGTTATTTCCCAAGTACTCACTATGTGATAGGTACTGTTCCTCCCCTCCCTGCCCTCCCCTCCCCCGGGAATATTAGAGCCAATAATGTTAATCCCTGCCCATATCAATTGCTGGTAAGTGACTAATCTGTCATTGTAGTGGTAAAAAGGTGACATTTAAGCAGAGACTTGATGATCAAGATTTGATTAGGCCAGGGTAGGAGGAGTCTGAAGGGCTGAGGAATATTCTAGCCAGATAAACAGCGAATGCCAAGGCCCTGAAATGTGGCCACAGTCAAAAGAGCTTCCAAACAGGGTCCTGGCCATCAGTGAAGTATCCAAATGGGGTGCGTATGGTCTTGCAGCTGTTTTTAATGACTTAGCTGCTGCAGGATTCTGAGCTAAGGATTGCAGTGGATCCGATCTATACTTAAACTTGCTTCTCAAAGCTTGTGAGGCATCAGAATCCCTTGGAGCACTTGTTGAAACAGATTTTTGGGCTGTCTTCTCAGAGTTTCTGGTTCCCTGGATGAGTAGAATCTGGAAATGAGCATTTTCAGTAAATTTCCAAAGTGCAGATCCAGGGACTCCAGTTTAAGGACTCCTTCTTCCCATTGATGTTTGATTGCTGTGTTGCACATAGACTGGTCGGAGGGGGCTGTGTATATGGGCAGAAACGCAAGCAGTAAAACTGGTCAAGCTACCACAGTAGTCAAGGTGGTGGAGATAAGAGTTGGTTGGATTCTGAGGGTCAGAGTGGTCATGAAATCTGGAAGCCCAGGCAAGTATGTGATGATAAATGGTGTATTGATATTGTAATACCTGATAACACAATATGCTCTGTGGTCCCAGATTCCCTCACTATCTTGTATTTTAAAAGTGTAGCCAACCAGATTTCCTAAGAAACAGAAGTGACACTCTGTTTTCCTAGATGTCTAAAAGCTCTAGACTCCTCTCTTCTCCTATGTCACCAGGAACCATTGCCATTAACAAATCCTCCAATCAAACCACTTTTTTCTCTTCATGGTTGTGACTCAGCGTATCTCCTGACCTGGTACCACACCCACACACCTGCTTTCCCCTTTAGTTTTATGCATGTTGAGAATGTTGATGAGGTCTCTGATCTTTTTTGCACCTTACTTTGTTCAATTCTTAATAGATTGTTATTGTTATTTTGTGCCATTGAGGTTGGAATGAGCTCATAGATGACACTCTAGTGGATTTTTAAAGGCTGTAAATTCCTCAGGAGGAGATGAACCATCTTTTTTCTGCAGAATAGCTGTTGGATTCAAACCACTTACCTTTGGGTTGGCAGCACAACTATTTAACCACTTATGTGGTTAACAGACTTCTGTGTTACTAGCCCTTGGTTCACTTCCTCTGTGAAGTTGGTGAAACCCTATACAATTTAGGACTATCAACAAAACAAATAAAAAATAAAGTCTCTATGTGTCAGAAGTCTAGACCAAAATTTAAGTACTTGTCTACTGATATTTGTTAAACTCCTCCCCTTGGCCTTACCCTATGTCACACACAGAAAATTCTCTGATGGGTTGATGGTTTTCTTGCAGATTCCTCCTTAGCATTTTGCAGATAAATTTCTCACACAAATACACGGAGCTGATTAGTTGATTTTTTTTCTGCCTTTGTTCTTTCTGTACTTCAGTAATGGCGCGTAGTGATCACCATGCTGGTTCCATGTTGTGCTGAGATCAAAACGTACCCTTTTAGTGACCCTTTCTCCCATTGCTGTGAAGGAGGCTGGGTTGTAAACATGGTATGAAAAAAAAATTTCTTCTATGCCATCTTGATTGCTAACATCTGTTCAAATTTCCATTCATAAATTTAAAATTCAGGCTTCTGTGGCCATCTGTTTTCTCGCAACAATCTGAAAAGAAGAAAAGCCCAAGGCAGACGTGCAGGTGGGAGAGGATCGGTCGGCCTGGTTTGGCCAACTTCCGTGCTCATTCCCTTGGCTTTCTCCTCTCCCTGTAGAACAGGCCTTTGGGGTGGGACTTCAGCCCCTTTTTATGCTTTGGTCGTACTAAGAGATGAGATGAGGAAAGGGTCAGAGTCATTTTTCTCCTTAACTCCCTTTTCGGTTTCCTTTATCATGTCTATCCCATCTTCTGAACATTTTAGAAAGAATTCAGTTGGTTTGAGGTTGTTTGGTTTGGAGGTTTTTTGTTGTTATTGCTTTGTTTTGGGTTTTGTTTTTTTTTTTGAGAGGGAGTAGTCATAAATTATAATCTAGATTATTAACAGAATACAGTCAAGACAGCTCCTGAAATGTGCATTTAGGTACCTCAGCTTTGAGTCTTCAGTCCAGTGGTTCCCAAGTTCTCAGTCCTGCCAATATTGGCTCCACATGCCTCCCACACACCGGTCTCATCTCACATCAAGTCTCCGGTTTGGCCTTAGATGTTTCTGCTGTAGGTGTAGCTGGAGCAAGAAGGGCACCCTCCGTTCTCTTGTTTCCTCTTCAAAGGTGCCAGAAGATAGGTCTCAAGAATTTAGTTGTTCATGTTGTATGCTGTTAAGTCAAAACGGACTGCTTTGAAAGCAGACCCTCCGGCAATTTTTCAGAGACTGGAAATTGTACGGAAGGAGATTGTCTATTGTTCTTCCTTAGAACCTCTGGTGGATTTGAATCGTGTGCCTTTGGGTTGGGAGCATAGCTCTTTACCACTAGGCTACCAGAGCTCCCAAATTTTGCTTCTAGCTTTTTCTAAATCTCACCCTCTAATTATCTGTCTCTTGCACTCACTCACACACACACACACACACACACACACACACACACACACACGTCTGTTTTACAAGTAAGAGCATAGAGATTAAAATTGCTCTACTGACTTGTTTAAAGGTACTTGGAAAGCTCGGTGACATCAGAGAACTGGAACCCACAGCTGCCGTGATCATAGGCAATTTTCTAGCTTGCTGGGCCACTGGGCCTCTCGTTGGGAATTTCTCCACGGATTACTTTGGCATGGTTTGTGGATATGATTTGGCAGCTGCAGGACCCAGATGCCAAGCTAGGCAGTGGCCCTTTTTTATTTTGCTCTTGGCATTGTC
Organism: Elephantulus edwardii; assembly: GCF_000299155.1. Lineage (NCBI taxonomy): Eukaryota > Metazoa > Chordata > Mammalia > Macroscelidea > Macroscelididae > Elephantulus > Elephantulus edwardii. The sequence goes on from NW_006400032.1 coordinate 1,666,497, forward strand.
ATCTATGTCTAAGGGACTGGGCTTCTTCTAAAGCCGCTTGGATTTGCTCCAGCCATGCTGTTCCAGCAACTGCAAAATGCCTTCTAAAGCTGACATGACATTTTGGGGGCCCACTGGGCTATAGTACTCTCTCAAATGTGCCCAAACTTGGGACTTGCATTTAACTTTAAATATATACCCCACCTCCCCTGTTTATCTTGACAAGCAAGACTTCAGTAAACCACATGCAAAGTCTATTTTGCATCTCAAGTTCCTTGGTAAACCTCAGCAGAATGAGAATTCTACCCATCCCAAACCTTCCTTTTAAAGTCCTGTATGTAAGCTGGTGGTTTTCTGGGTTATGTGTACTCATTTCCATTCGTCTCTGACACTTCTTTTATACATAACTCATGGCTGGTTTTCTGGCCATCGAGGCCTGGAATAAGTCATTTAACCATTCTGAGCCCACATTCTCTGGTACCAAAGGAATACAGGATGTTGGTATTTTACCTTCTTCCTGATTGCTAGTTGTCAATTAATTGGATGATGTTTGCAGTGTATTAAGAAGGGCTTGGAAGACATTGTGGACACAAGACTAATCAACTTATGCACGAACCATACTTATGAGCAGCTGTTTTCACTCTGCTGAGTTTCAGCCTCATCTCCCTGTTCCCCAAACTCTAGGCATGTTCCCTTATATTATTTCCTGGACATTGCAGGACTCGAGATCAAGGGGTACTGAGAGATTAAAATGGTAAGCCTTAATTGGTAGCTTATTGTCAGAGCTATAAAAGATCTAGAGAGAAGATAAGAGGCCCTGGTGGAGTAGTGCATAGCATGGGGAACTGCTAACTGAAAGGTTGGTGTCTCGGTTGGAATCCACCAGCCACTCCACAGGACAAAGATAGGCAGTCTTTCCTCATAAAGATTCATTGTTGTTGTTAGGTGCCATCGAGCCGAGTACAACTCATAGCAACCCTATGAACAAAAGATCTGAACCTAATCCTGTCCTGCACCATCCTCACACACAAGAGCCCATTGCAGCAGTCACCTTTTCAGTACACAAGGTTGAGGGTCTTCCTCTCCTTTGCCAACCCTCCACCCTTCCCAACATTATGTCCCTCTCCAAGGAATAGTACCTCCTATCTATATATCCAAAATATGTGAGGCAAAGTCTCATCATTCTTGCCTCCAAAGAGCACTCTGGCTGCAACGTCTCCCAGACATATCTATTTATTTTCTTGGCCACCCATGGAATGTTCAGTGCTCTTCTCCAACATCACAGCTCAAAGGCATCAATTCTTTTTCTGTTATCTTATTCACCATCCAGGTCTCAGATGCATAGCTAGTCATTGGAAAGACCATGGCCTGAATCATACGTACCTTAGTCCTTAAACTGATATCACTACTCCTCAATAATTTGGAAAGGTCCCTAACTGCAGATTTTCCCAGTACAATGTATCTCCTTATTTCCTGACTGTTCGTACCAAGGGTGTTAATTGTGGATCCAAGCAAAATAAATCTGTTGACAGTTTCATTGTCCTCTCCATCCATCATGACACTGCTTAGTGGACCAGTGGTTAAGAATTTTCTTGATATTGAGATGCAATCCATACTGAAGGCTGCATTCCTTGATCTGCAACAAGTGCTTCAAATCCTCCTCACTTTCAGCAAGTAGAGTTGTGTCATCTGCAAAATGCAGTTAATGGTGAGTCTCTCTCCAATCTTTTTTTTTTAATTTTTATTTTTGTGTGAGTGTACCATCAAATCAGATCTGACTGGTACAGGAGGAGATTGTCCCTCCTTTTCCCGGCAGAGCATCTGGTGGATTCGAACCATGTGCCTCTGGGATTGTAGTTGCAGCTCCTCTCCTTACCACTAGGCCACCAGAGCTCCCCGTCTCTCTCCAATCTTGATGACACATTCCTCTTCATAGAATCCAGCTTCTCAGATAATATGCTCAGCATATAGATTGAACAGGTATGAATTTAACCACCTCAGAAACCCAGAGAAAAGTCACGATGAGTTGGAATCAACTCAATAGCAATGGCGATTGCTTTGTGGGTTTGATTCTGTTTAGAGAGAAGATAAAGAGAGGTCTGGTGATTCAACAATTAAGCACTCGGCTGCTAGTCAGAAGATCGGTAGTTTGAACACAGCAGTCACTCCACAGAAGAAAGACGAGGCAGTTGGCTTGCCTCAGGTGTCCAGCCTTGCAAATGCCACCGGGAAATTCTACTTCTCCAACAGGGTTGCTCTCTCTTTCTCATTGGCATCAATGACTCATCACTGACTCTCCATTAGGTTTCCAAGGCTGTAAATTACCCAGGATGGGACTGTCTATGTTTCTCCCATAGAGCTACTGGTGGATTTGAACCACCAGAGAAGCTCAGCCTTTGTGTTAGAACCGCAACTCTCTATGGACTATGCCATCAGAGCTTATAGTGTCACTGGGAATAAAAATTGACTTGAATGCAATACATTTGGTTTGCCGGTTTTGGAATGAAGATGGGAAGCCCTTAGTAAGGCAAACTATTTTCATACTGTGCTGGAAATGAAAAGGTTGGTGAAATGAAAAGGTTGAATCCACCCAAAGATGCCTCAAAGGAAAGGTCTGACAATATACTCTTCAAAAAATCCACCACCACAACAAAAACCCCATCCATTGAAAATCTGTGGAATATAGTTCTGCTTTGACACACAAGGGGCTACCATTAATCAATTCACCTCAAGAGCAAGTGGTTTTAGAGGAGAGGTGACAAATACCTGAATTTGACGTCTCTCCTTCCATGTCTCCACTCATGGCAGACATCACTAATGGATCCCAGTACACTCTCTTGTTAAGGCCAAACCCAGATTTCTTCTGCACACAGCCACTACTAATTAACAGAAATTGATTGTTGAGAGATGAAAACTATTCAGCATCCTCAGCCTAAAGGGATCCAGGTCTTAAGTTATGTTGTAGTTGTTGGGTGCCATCGAATCAACTACAAATCACAACGATTCTATGAATAGCAGATCTGAGCCTTGCTCTATCTAAATCAGTTATGGCATGAGTTTAATAGATTTGCTCCATTTAATAGGTTTACATAGAAATCAGTCTCCTTTGTGGCAAGGTTTATAGAGAAGTGCATTTAGAACATGAAAAATTAGCTTACAAGTGGACAATTGGAAAGCAATTTGTACATAAATTGGAGTCTGCTTGTGTTTGGTTATGTGACCAGTGGTTACAATGGCAGCCTGGTTTTAGGCAGAGAGGATAAATAGTGACCCAGACAGCCCATTTCTAATTCTGGCCCCACTTCTTACTAGCTATGTGACTTTGAGCAAGTTAATGAGCCCTTCTGTGACTCTTACATCCTCCATCTTTATCATGAAAAGGATAAAAAAAATATTCTGAACTTAGAACAGTGTCTGGCATACAGGAGGGAGTTTACAAATGAAAAGAAATAGTGACTTCTGTTCTGAATTGGGAGGCTGTTCATGAACTAAGTGCAGAAATGATCACAACTCTTCTATTTGCATAAATTAAAAAACTCAAAGTCATTGACATCCAGCTGGAACTGATTCCTAGCTGCCCCTCCTTTGAGTTTCTGAAGCTGTAAATTATAAAGGAGGAGATTGCCTCGCTTCTTCCAAGGAGCACCTGGTGCATATTAACTCATTTAATCCTCCCAATAGCTCTTTGAGGGATGCTGTTACCGTATTTTATAAGTGAGACAACTGGGGCATTTCTGTGTGTTGCTATGAATGCTGATCCAACTCCCAAGGTAAGTTCCCTTTTAAGCTAACTTTAGAACAATAAGATATACTTTGATACGAATTAGAAGAAAAAGACAAGCAAAGAGAAGGACAAACATTTCCTCCACTTAGTAAGCACCTGGGCTAACAAGTTTTTTTTTGCAGCCTCCACATCTTTAGTTCTGTTTCTCATTCACCTCCCCACCCCTGCCATGAGATCATATGCTGCTTACTATTGTTCTATATCTACTTTTCTTTTTAACATTGATCTTCACTTTTCTGTTTCAACATATAATTTTCAGTATAGATATAGATATAAATAAGTATGCAGATGCTGATCTAGATATATCTATTAAGAAGTATGTCTGCTGTCAGGGAACGCTCTAAAGAATAATGTTGTCAGCCTAGGGACTAAGGTGTGCCTGATACAGGCCATACTATGCATCAGAAAGCTGAAAAATGACTAAGGATGACAGAAGAAGAGTCGATGCCGTTGGGTTGTGTTGAAGAAACATACTGGACATATTATGGACCATCAAGAGAACAAGCAAGTCTGCCTTAGAGAGGGTGAAACCAAGTTTCTCCTTGGAGACAAAGATTTTGAAGCTCAGTTTCACATATTTTGGGTATGTAGAAAGACGGTTCATTCATGGCTCTCACATTCCATGTACCAATCACTAGGGTCTGCTTA
>NW_006400032.1:1674463-1684373 GCF_000299155.1 Elephantulus edwardii
CCACCACCCCAAGTACATTTCATTATGCAACCTTCATTCTGGACTCTTGTGATAACCATAATACCCAATCAATCAGAAAGTGCTCAAGGAATTAAGAGATGTACAGAAGCTAGCATAAAAAGACTCCTGGTTAAAAACATGAAGCAGTATGAGCAAGAAGATAAATAATATTGTTGTTGTTGTTAGGCGACATCAAGTCAACTAACACTCATAGTGTTATGAACAACAAATCTAAACCTCGCCCTATCCTGCACCTTCTTTACAATCGCCAACATGCTTGAGCCCATTGTTATAGTCATTGTGTTAATCCCTCTCATTGAGGATCTTTCTCTTTCTCTGGGTCTCCACAGTTCCCAGTACAATGTCTTTTTCCAAGGACTAGCCCCTCCTGACAAGAGGCTCAAAGTGCCTCTGGACATATTTTGTTTGTTCCTGTTCTTTTGGCAATCCATAGTATATTCCGCATTTTTCACCAAAACTACAGTTCAAAAGCATTGGTTTTTCTTTGGGTTTCCTTATAAGAAATAAAGTAGATAAATAATGACAGTAGTGGATAAAATAAGAGTTTTACTCATTGAATAAAATAGGAATATATGAGTCCTGAATCCACACTGACATGAATAAATAAATGGACAAATTGAAAGTCTGATGAGAAACAGGATGTTTACATAGTCTTAAAGAAATACCCCCGGTGAAATGCTTACAAGCTACAAAGGGCAAACAGCCTGGAAGACATCACTTTAATCAGTATTACATGTTAGCATCATCAGTTATAAACATCTTATCCTGTTAGAATGCAATGGGAAGAATACAGTCTCAGTTCTGTAATTTTTATTTTCTGCCAAAGATGTATAACCTGAATCTAATCATGAAGATACATCAGATAAATCTAAATTGAGAGACAGTCTACAAAAGAACTAGTCTAATCTCCACAAATGTCAAGGTTATGAATGTCAAGGAAAGATTAAGTCATGTTCCATATTGGAGGAGACTAAAGAAACAAAACTGAATGTGTTATTCTGAACTGAATCCGTCTACTAAAGGACGTTCTTGGGGTTTGCTACAGGGCTCCCACCAGAATACAAAATGACTCAGTAGCTCTCGCTTATGGAGAAATGTCTAGTTCCAAGGTCCTGGGACTGATGAAGAGATCAGGGGCACTGACTCATGGGTAAAGAGGGTCCTTTGTTGTTAGCTACCATTGAACTCATTTCAGTTCATGGTGATCCCTATGATTCTATATATACAGACTAGAACTATCCCATAGCATTTTATAGATGAGGTTGTTTCAGAAGCACATTGTTGTCAGATCTGTCTCCTGAGACACCTCTGGGTGGGTTCAAACTGCAAATCTTTCAGTTAGGAGTTGAGGGCTTAATTGTTTATGAAACTCCCAGACTCCCAAAGATGGTGCAGCTCAGAATTCACGTGGTGTAGTTCATAGAGACTTGTGCTACTAACTCAAAGATGATGTCCCTCTGGCTGTTTGAAGCCTCTAGTGGCTCCATAGAAGGGAGATGGGTAATTTTCCTGTGTGATTTATAGCCTCCAACATGATGAGATTTTATTTTGACATTCAGAGAATATAAAAAATCAAAAACCCTTGGTGTCATAGATAGGCTGAATGCTGGATTGCTAACTGAAGGTCAACAATTTAGCCTACCATCCATTCTGGAGATATGAGACAATCTCCTCCCATTATTATTTATAATCTCAAAAACCTATGGAGCGTAGCTATAAATGGGAACTGTATTAACAGTGACGGGTATGAGTATGTATTCAAAGAAAATCTGGCAGTTGTAAAAAATGAAATGAAACTCTTAAAGATAAATAGCTGAGGCATTATGGAAATGGACTATTTAAATTAGAGCAACATATATTCAACTAATTTTGCCATTTGACTTTGTAGATCAAACAGAGTTAATAATGCATAGACCAAGAAGCCATTGTCTGAGCAGAACAAAGAAACACTGCATGGTTTAAAATTAGAATGGTTTTGCAACAAAGCTGTATCCTTTCTCCATACTTATTCAATCTGTCTGCTGAATAAATTGTTTGAGAATCTGCACTAAATGAAGAAGATTAATGGCAGCAGGATTAGAGGAAAACATGTCAACACCTCCGTTATGCAGACAGCATGACCTTGCTTGTAGAAAGTGAAGAAGACTTGAAGCACTTACTAAAGAAGTTCAAAGATTGGCACAGGTTACATCTCAGCATTAAGGAAACAAAAGTGCTCACCTCTGAACATCAGGCAACATCATGATAAATGGAGAGAAGATTGAAGTTGTTAACAATTTCATGTTACTTGGATCCACACTCAACACCCACAGTAACTGTAGTCAAGAAATAAAAAGACATGTTGTATCGGGGAAAAATCTGTCAAGAGCCTCTTTAAACGGCAAAAGTGGGGAGAAACCCCAACTTAAAGACTAAAGTATGCCTGATCCAAGCCATGGTTTTTCGATTACTTCTTATGCATCTGAAAGGTGGATTGTGAATAAGTTATATCTAAAAAGAATTTTGATACCTTTGAATGTTGGCGCTCTCAAAGGGTATTGAATATGCAATGTACTGCCAAAAGAACAAACAGATCTACCTTGGAGGAAGTGCAACCAGGGTGCTCCTTAGAATCTGTCAAGGAGGATCTGGTCTGGGAAAGGGAGAGGGTCAGCAAAAGAAAGAAAAAAGTCTCAGTGAGATGGATTGACATCATGACTCCAATAACGGGCTTGAGCATGACAGAGAGAAGTGTTGTTCATAAGCTTGTAGTTGACTCAGTGGCAGCTACCAACAACAAGGGACTATCAGAAATGAAAGTGAAATGCAGTAAGTGTGAAGAGGATTGGGATATAAGGTGTAAAAACAATAATATTAAGCTCTGGAACACCGCTCTGTCATCTAGAATATCCGTATGCCTAAATGGATAGGATGACCAGTTATTACGACTGTTATTAGAAATACCTAAAGTGTTTATTCTTTAGGATATCTTACTTCAAGTCTGTGAACAATTAATTATACTTCACTGTCTTTTAAAACACTTTTACAAATCCTTCATCATTTTTTCTTTTCACTTTAGCATCTCTACATTCTAGAACAAATTTCAAGACCTTCTCTAACATTTTGGACTTTATTTTTAATGATATTTTGCTTTTTTCATATATGAAGATGTCATCACATAACTATCCTGGTGTTCAATAATTAGTGTCTAATCTATTCTTGAGAGAGTCTCTAAATTCAGGTAGGATATACTTGCAATTCATTTTGACTCTTGTGGACTTATTTTCTTTTTCTTCATTTCCAATTTGCATTTGCATGTGAGCAGTCAATGGTTTATTTCCTATTGGCTTCCAGTCTTCTGAATTATGATAGCCAGATTCTCCATCTTTTTTTTTCCCTCCACAGAGGTATGTGAGTTAATTTCTGTGTATCTCATTTGAGAAGGTTCATGTATATAGTGACTAAGAAAATCTAAAAGTATTTGCAAGGAGTAAATAATTGGGGGTATGAAATTCTACCATGTGATTTCCGACCTCATTTCTCAGGCCAAGGACACTTAATTCTTGATGTATCCTTCTTCATTATGCTTATAATAATAGATAAAGGGGAAATTTTTCAAACAGAAATGCATACTATGTAGTATAAAATCAAGAAAATGATATGACAGGATTGTATCCTTTCATCATCCTTATTCAATCTGTATTCTGTTAAGTGCCTCAGTTTGACCATAGCTCATGACAATTCTATGAACAACAGACCAAAACCTTATCCTGCTTTGGTCTCACAGTCTCCTCCATGCTGAAGCCCATTGTGGTAGTCACTCTGTAGATCATCTCATTTGGGGGTCTTCCTTTCTTTAAGTGACCCTTTACTTGTCCTAGTGTGATATCATTTTTCCAAGGACTAGTGTATCTTGACAATAGTTATACTAAAGAAATAATCTGAGAACCTGAACTATATGAAGAGAACATAGCATCACAATTAAGGGAAGACTCATTAGCAATCTACAATATACAGATGACATAACCCTGCCTGTTGAATGTGAAGAGCAGTGAAGCACTGACTGATGAGAATAGACTAAATAAAACCTTTGGTATGAATTATAATTCAATATAAAGGAACACAGATTCTCACCAATAAGTAATATAAAATATAAAGACATAATATAAAGATATAAATATATATTAAAAATATATATAAAAATATGTAAATGATAAAAAAAACAAAGACCAATAAGCAATATAAAGATATATGGAAAGATATTTTTAAAAGATATATTCTGTCCAAAATGTTATTTGTCTAAGATAACCAATGTCCATGGAAACAGACATCAAGAAACAAAATGATACATTGCAATTGGCAAATGTGCTGCAAAATACTTCTTTTAAAGTTTTCCAAAAAAAGCAAAAATGTCACTCCAAGGAGCAAGGTACACCTCACCCACATTATGATCTTTTCAATTATCTCATAGGTATGTGAAAGTTGGATACTGAATAAAAAAGACTGGAGGAGAACTGATGCCTTTGCATCATGGTATTGATAAAGAGCATTGAATATACTGTGGACTGATCCAGAAACAAAGATGTTTTGAGAGAAATATAGTCATAATGCTCCTTAGAAGTATCAAGGATGTCATAACTTCACCTCATATATTTTTTCACATGTTATAAGAAAGGACCAGTCTCTAGAAAAGAACATCATACTTGGTAAAATAGTCAGTGAAATAGAGGAAGACCCTCAATGAAACAGGTTGACACAATGGCTTCAACCAATGGGTTAACCCATAGCAGTAATTGTAAAGATGCTGCAGGACAATACAATGTTTTTCTCTGTTGTACATGGGATTGGAATGGGTCAGAACCTAACAGGAACATTCAGGGTGATGCTGGAATAGATATCCAGGCTCACTTTACCATGAAGTGTCAATTCAAAGATTTCCAGATACTAGGTCCCCAAAAAGAGCCAAGATAAGGAACTACAATAAGACCATTTGGAATGGAAAGTACAAAGTACAAAGGAGAACCTGGAATAATTTTCTGAGCCATTAGAACATAACTATTGGGTTTTTTGTAATAGGTCTTCATCCACAGGGAGCTGTTAAGATAACCAGACTAATTCTCAGGTACTCTGTAAGTCAGAAGTCTTTTAGGAAGCAATTTTCAGAAATCCTAACTCAAATAAGCCTAAATATTAAAAGGGCTATTTCTTAATGCTTAAATGGAAAAGGAAGGAGGTAAGTCTACTATGAGCCCACCTCAATCTTGAGATTTGAGTCACACCATCAACACTTACCATCTGATGTGTGATCACTTCTGTTTTCTTCTTTGGATTGGCTGCATTCTTTGACTATATGTACCTTTTCTGGAACTGGGAAGGGCGTTTGCAAATCAAACAAGTTCCACTACCCTTCTCCTGTTGGGAACCTTTTTATTCCTATTGTTGATATTAAAGGAATATTCTGGTAAAATTCAGAAATTTAAACCAGGTTCAGAAGATAATTTAGAAAGAGTAGTATCTCAATGATGTCAGATGTATCTTGGCTGAAAGTAGAGAATACCAGAAAGATATTTTTCTTGTGTTTTATTGACTATGCAAAGATATGTGAACATAACAAAGGGATACTGTATGGTTTCAAATCAGCAAAGAGGGGTGTGTTGGTGTTGTGTTCTTTTATCATACTCCTTCAATCTGTACGCTTAGCAAATAATGGGAGGAACTGGGCTATATGAAGAAGAACAAAGTATCAAGACTGATAGAAGATTGATTAGCAACCTGTGACCTGCAGATGATGACATAACCTTGCCTGGTGAAAGTGAAGAGAACTCAGAGTACTTATGAAGAAAAAAGGTTATGGCCTTCAGTGTAGGTTATAACTCAACATAAAGATGTGGGAAGGGGGAGAATCCTCATAACTGATCCAACAAGCAACATCGTGATAAATGATAGAAGAGATTAAAGTTGTTAAAGATTTCATTTTGCTTGGATCTGAAAATCAATGCCAATGGAAAAGCCCATCAGAAAAACAAATGATACATTGCATTAGGCAAATATGCTACAGAGGATCTCTTTACAGTATTAAAGAACAAACTTTGAGGACTAAGGTGCACCTGACCCAAACCACCATATTTTCAATTGCTTCAAGTGCATGCAGAAGTTGGACAATGAATAAAGAAGTCAGAAGAAGAACTTATCTATTTGAGTTATGGAGTTGGTGAAAAATAGCGAGTAGTCAGGGACGGCCAGAAGAAGGAACAAGTCTGTCTTAGGGTAAGTACAACCAGGATGTAACCTTGGAAGAACAAATGGCTACAATTATTTTCATGGGCTTCTGACATATTCTCAGGAGAGACCAGTCTTTAAAGTAGGATTTCATTCTTGGTAATGTAGAGGGTCATTGAAAAAGAGGGAGACTTTCAATGAAATGATGTAGTGACTTCAACAAGTTCAAACATATCAATAATTGTGATGGATGATGCTGGATAAGACAGTGCTTAGTTCTGTTGGATGTTGGGTTGCTAATGAGTTGGAAGTGACTACATTGCACCTAACAGCAACATCTGGCCCAGTTGGAGTCATATGTACATGGTCAGGATGATGTACATTGTAATCCTGTGGGGGGTGGACACAGCTACATCGGAAACTTAAAAAGGATAGCAGAGGATCTTTATGAGAATAGCAAAGCGCTGCTACCAGAAAAATGAAGAATGGATGCAAAGTGGGTATTTTGAAGCTATGCTGCAATTGTGGAAGGCATGTGGCTTGAGGCCACCAGCTGCTCTGTGGGAGAAGGATGGTCAGTCTCCTCCTGTGTGATTAACTGCCTCTGAGAACTTGCGAGAGGGTCAGCTATGGGTTCATTCCAAAATGACGGTACACAACAACAGCAACAACGCTATTATAATGAAAACACCAAAAGTGATGGGTTTTAACAAGCAGAAATGAATTTTCCTATGATTTAGAAGGTTAATAGTTAAAATTCAGGGTGCAGGCTGTAAGGGAGGCTTTTTTGTCTCTTGATCTTGGAGGAAGGCTCTTGTCTTTTTTCAGCTTCCATTTCTTGGTGATGTTCATGTAAGGCCCTACAGGACAGAGTAGAGTTACTCCATATGGTTTCCAAGGCAGTAAATCTTTATGGAAGCAGACTATGACATCTTTCTCCCATGTGTTGGTGATTTCAAACTGTTCACCTTTCAGTTAACAACAAAACATTTTAAAAACTGAGCCACCAGAACTCGGTCTCAATCCATGCTGTGACTGTTATTAGGTGTCATTGGGTAAGTTCTGACTCATAGTAATCCTTTGTACAGTGGAATGTAACACTCCTGATCCTGTTCCATCCTTGCCATCATGGTTATGTTCAAGGCCAGTGCTGTAGTCCCTGTATCAATCCACCTCACTGAGGTTCGTCTTCACTTTCACTGACTATCTATCATGATGTTCTTCTGCAGGGACTGCCTCCTCCTGAAAACATATTCAACGTACATGAGACAAGGACTTGCCATTCGAAATGCTAAGGATCATTCTGTCTATACTATTTTTAATAGGGATCTACTTGTTCTTCTGAAGTCCAGTTTTAAGCAGAGATAGAAGTCACATTCTAGAGATTTTTTTCCCCCTTCAAGACAGATTCATTTGTTCCTTTTGGCACTCCATATTCAATACTCTTTGCCAACATTACAATTTAAAGGCATCAACTCTTCCTTATGTATTGTCCAACTTTCCAATGCATAGGAAGCAATTAAAAATACCACGGCTTGGGTCAGGCTCACCTTATTCTTTAAACTGACATCTTTGCTCTTTAGGACTTTGGTGAGGTCTTTGACAGCAGATTTTCCAAATGCAAATAGTCTTTTGATTTCTTGGTTGCTACCTTAGGTGTTGATTATGGATGCAAATAAAATTAAATCATCAGCAACTTCAATCTTTCTTCCAGTTGTCATGATATTGCCTATTGGTCAGTCAGTCAGTAGTGAGGATTTTGTTTTCTTGATATTAAGATGTAATCCATAGCAGAGGCTTTGATTTTCTTCAAGTGCTTCAAGTCTTCTTCACTTTCTGAAAGCAATGTTGTGTCATCTGCATAGTGTAGTTTATTGATAAGCCTTCCTCCAACCTTAATGCCACATTCTTCTTCACATAGTCCAGTGTCTCAAATTACTCCCAGCAGGTTTTCAGAGGCAGTTATTTGCAAAGATTGTCCATCCTTCCACGGAGCAACTGGTGGCCTTGAACTGTGTGCCTTTGGGATTGCAGTGCAGCTTCTTGCCACGAGGTCAATCCCATAGGGTGGTTATAAGTCAGACTCAAGTCAGCAGAAATGGGTGGGTAAAGAATTGACGTTTTATTCTGAAGAACTTAAGGAGCTCTGGTGTCCTAATAGTAAGGAGTTGTGCTGGCATCCCAAAGATACATTGTTCAGATCCACCAGCTGCTCAGTGGAAGAAAGATGGCAATCTCCTCTTGTGTGATAAACTGCCTCTGAAAACCTCTGGAGGGTCAGCTATCAGTTGGTTCCTACTCGATGATACACAATACCGCCAACAAGTTGATTCCAACTCTGCTTGTTCTCCTAGCAGTCCATGGTATATTCAACACTCTTCTCCATTTTAGAGATCTTTATCAACAGGAATTCCTGTAAGAAAAGTCAGTCTTACAGAGTAAATTTTGTCCTTGCCATTATTCCAAAGGTGGTACAAAGTTCTATCATTCTATATGGTTCAAAAATTGACTTATTAGCATAATGGATGATTTGGGGCAATAAATCTTAGCTCTTTTCAGAAGCCACTGTTTAGAAAAGGGGCTTGAAGATCTTGGAGCAACAGGATTTAAGGAGCCTGGATGTCCTCGTGGACTATACAGCGTTCAGCCATTCTGGACTGCCTGTCTGCCTCCGGACTGTGCTAAAGCAGAATGAATGTCCATCTTATTGGAATCAACACAGTTTGTTCATTAAAAAAAAAATCTTAGAGACCATAGTTCTGCTTTCATATACTTGAGTCATCCTGAATTGGATTGGGCTCCATGACAACTGATTCCTGATTATATACACACAGCTACCTAGCCTATTGCCTATTTAAATTTATACTGATGGAAGAAAGAGACTCAGGAGATGTGAACTCAAAGGTCTGTGTGACATTGGGCAAATTGGTTTGGATCTGAGAAGATTAATAAGGGCACTTTTGGCATGGTATTGCCACAATCCTGCAGCCAAGGGAGGTCACAGAGTAGCAGTTGCAGACTTAGAACATCTCTGAAGCAATGCCAGGGCAAGCTCTTTCCATTTGCGTCCTGTCCAGCTTTGTCCCTGGTCCTTCTGGGGCAAGTATATTTCCTATCCGTGAACCAAAAGTCCAAGCTGCCAAGGAATGAAGTGGATATGAGAAACTGTCAGATCAAACATGTATTAGCAAGTGATTGACCTTTTCTAGGAGACACAAAAGCTGCAGTTAGCAGAAGTGTTAATAGACACCTCCCCTGTGCATAGAAATGTCTTAGGTGGCATCTGTGTTGTAGTTATGTTAAGTACCATTGAATTGGAACCGCCCCATAGCTGACCCTCCAGTGGGTTTTCGGAGGCAGTAAATCTCGCCGGAGGAGATTGTCCATATTTCTCTCATGGAGCAGCTGATGGATTAGAAATGTCTGCCTTTGGATTGGTAGTGCAATTCCTGACCAGTAATCCAGCAGTGTGAATTATATTGGACTTTTCCCCACTTCTCCATTATACTGTATTACCAGATAGAATATAACCATTGATTTTCCTCCCATATACTTGGATTTCACCTGATGGCATGCATAGGAATCAGATCAATTACACCTGTGGAAAGAACAGCTGGAGAAGCTCAATATCAGCTGTGAAAACTAGGCCAGGAGCTGATTGTGGAACAGACCACCAACTACTCATATGCAA
>NW_006400032.1:1686290-1700107 GCF_000299155.1 Elephantulus edwardii
CATTTCCATGGGAAATTCTGCTGTTAGGGACCTATTCAAAGTACTGAAGAGCAATGGTGTCTCTCTGGAGACTAAGGTGCGTCTGATACAGACCACGGTCTTCTCAATCACTTGTTATGCATCAGAGAGTTGGACAATGACTAAGGAGGATAGAAGGATAATTGATGACTTTGAGCTGTGGTGCTGGAGAAGAGTATTGAGAATACCATGGACTGCTAGGAACACAAACAGATTCATCCTGGAAAGGGTTAAACCGTTTGTCTTCTTGGAGGCAAGGATTCTGAGACTCCATCTAACATACTTTGGACATGTTGTGAGGAGAGACTGGTTCTTGGAGAAGGACATCATGCTTGGAAGGGTGGAGGGACAGCGCAGGAGGGGAAGGCCCTCTATGAGGTGGATTGATTTGGTGACTGGGATAATCGGGATCGGAGTGTCAGAGACAGTGCGATTGGCACAGGACAGAGCAGAGTTTAAGGCTGTTGTACATAGGGTCGCTATGAGTCACAAGCGACTCGACGACACATACCACCACCACCACCCACCTCTTAATACTGGGATAATAACTCATTAGAAAGAACGAGCAGTCAAAGGGATCCGAACTTGCATTGGTGCCTGGGCACAGTGAAAATTCTATGGAAAACAGTGCAAGCAATTTTGCAATCTCTTAGAAAGTACAGGGGTATCAATTTAGATTTCTAGACAAGAAAACTAAACTTAGGCCTGTTGTTTTAAATAACCTGTGGAAGGTCACACAGCTATTAAGCGACAATTCATCTTGTTCCACAGGTCTTAAGGATTATATTGTGAAATCTTAGTACTGAGTAGAAAAGGCCTCTGTTGGTGCCCCAGTTCTCCAGCTCTCCAAGTATCCACACTTTGCACAAATGAATTCCTGGTACCTTTACCACATGCCTCTAGTCTTTGGACCCAGCTAGCTGTCTTGCTTTGGCCAATGGAATGTGGGCAGAAGTCACCATGTGCCGTATTCTGAATGTAGGCCTTAAGAGAGATGGTTTTCTGCTTGTTCTTTTACACTTCTGCCACTGCTAAGAGACAAACGTGCAGGTCACCTGATGCAAGAAGGTTGAGGAAAATGCCCCTTAGGCAGCTGCTGTCCCGTTAGCAGAGTCCCACAATGAAAAGATGTGAGCCAGCCTGAGTCTGGTCTTCAGCCAAGAACTAAGACCATGGAAGTGGCGAATCTGCAGATTGAACCAGGACAGCCTACCTAAACCAGGCTAGGTTAGCCTTGGCCAAACTACAGATATATGAGCAAGAATAAATGGACACTGCTTTAAGATAATGAATTTTGGGGTGGTGTGTATTCCTTGTTGAGACAATCCCTTTGAACTAACTATAGAAATATCATTGTGATACCCTAAAATTGGACCAAGAAAGCTAGTGTTACTATTCTTGTAAGTCCTGATACTTTCTCTCTATTGCCTTGATGGCAAAATCTAGACTCTAATGGGTCTTTAAAGACTCCTCAGATCTGACCCTTATCTAATTGCATTCCTCAGGAACTCCCCCATTCACCCACTTCCCTTCTGCTACACTGCATGGTTGTGGGTCGCCAAACAAGTCACGCTGTTTCATACCTCCATGTCTTTGCTGCTCCGTTCCCTCTGCCTAGGATATTTCTCCTTTTCTGCTTAATTAGTTCTGAGCATTCCTCAAGAAGGAGCTAAAATGTCATCCAACCCAGAGACTCTTTCTGTTCTCCCGTGTGATTTAACATCCCTCAGATGTGCTTATTTTAAACCTACTCTTTATTATACGATATTTTAACTATCTGCTTACACATACATCTGTTCCAGCCTCCAGTAAGCTCCTCGAGACACAGTGCATTGTTATTTTTTTAATTCCTGGCCTTATGTAAAGTGATTGTGATTGACACATGATAAAGTCCAAGGCAGGTGTACACTAAACAAAAACACAAAATAGCAAATAATGACTTAAACCTTTTCAAAGTTAAAAAATTCTTCTGTAGTTTTTCTTAAATCCAAGAAAATATGTCTTTAATATGAGATAGAATTTAAACGTACTCAGTTCTTTCTTTGGTCTTCCCTGTTTATTGTCCAGTCTTCAATTGTACAAGAATCAGTTGAAAATATCATGACTTGCATCAGGCACACCTTTAACCATACCTCTAACCCCTAACCCTAATGTTAACTGATATACTTGCTCTTTAGCACTTAGGAGAAGTTCTTGGCAGCAGATTTGCCCAATATAAAGTCTTTTGATTTCTTGACTGTTGCTATTACAGATGTTGTTTGTGGATCTAATAAAATGAAATAGTCAACAACTTTAATCTTTTCTCCATCTATCATGATGTTCTTCGAAGCAGGATTGGCATCCACTTCCTAAACAACATGCCTCTGGGAACTCTATGAACTTTGAGAAGATATAATAGTTATTTGTTCATAGGGTAGCTATCAACTCGACAGTTATCAACAACAACATCATAATTTTGCCTGTTGGTTCAGTGGTGAGGATTTTGTTTTCCTGATGTAAAAATATAATCTTTGGTTGCTCGTTATTTTAAAAACAAACCCAAGCAAACCCAACTTTTTAATTTTAATTGTGATTTTAAGGAAAGTTGGATTTTCATTCATTCATTGTCACACATTTTCCTCCCTTCCTACCCTTCCACTCCCCCAGTTCACTTTCCTTTTTTTAAAATATTCATTCATTGTTGCACAATTTTCTCTCTCTTGCTCTTACCCTCCTCCTCCTCCCCCAGACCTCTTTGCGTGTACCTCTTAATCTAGACCATTGTTTTACATATGACATCTAATCATATGTTCGCTTTAAACAGTTCTCTCCCTGATCTATTCTAACATAGTGTTCATTGTCTAGCAACTCTTTCCCTATTTTCCTTTCAATGCCTCATGTCAGTCCTGCTTCATAACAATGGTGTTATGCAGTATTTGCCCTTTTGACACTGAGACATTTCACTCATCATAATGTCCAGGTTCACTCATGTGTAATATTTTATGAGGTCATTATTTTTCAGCACTGCATAATATTCTATTATGTGAATATACTATAGTTTTTCTATCCATTCATTGATGAGCACATGGATTGTTTTCATCTCTTTGCTATTGTGAATAATGCAGCAATAAACATGCATGTACATATATCTGTTTAGGTGGCAGTTTTGACTTATTTAGAGTGTTTTCCTAGTAGTGGAATTGTTGGGTTAAACAGTATTTCTATTTCCAACTTTTTAAAAAAGCTCCAAACTCGGGACGGTGGGGGTTGTGCAGAGAAATTGTATACCAATGACAGAATTTTTCTTTTACTTTTCAAAGAGAGGAGTGAACTAAGTGGGGGCAAGGGTGGGTAGGGAGAAAAGTGCAACAATGAATGAATGGAAATTCAAAATCTCTGTAAATGTTCATTAAAATTAATAATTTTTTTTAAAAAAAGCTCCAAACTGCCTTCCATAGTGGTTGAACCATTTTGCACTCCCGCCAGCAGTGAAGACGGGTTCCTTGTGTGCTCCTCAGAGGGAAGGATGGTAAAATGTCATCTCACATATTTTGGGAATGCTCTTCAGAGGAAATGCTCCTTAATAAAAAGATAGCATGCTGGGAAAGGTGGAAGGTCAGAGAAAGGGAGGAAGACTCAGGAAGAGTGATTGACACAGTGACTCTAAAAATGTGCTTCAACATGGGGAAGATCAAGAACAAAACATAGGATAGACTCAGTTCTGTGGTTAATAGTGTTGCCGTGAGTTGTAGTCAACTCTATGACAAGTAACAGCAGGGTTTTGGGGGGCCCGTCTTCTTAGTCTAGCAACTACGTAAATGTTGCCTCTGGTTACATAAACACTGAAACACTTAACCACTAGCCAAAAGTTAGGTGGCTTGATCCAACTCAGAGGCACCTCAGAAGACAGGCAATGAGATATACTACAGAAAAGTCACAGTCTTGAAAACTTTATGGCACAGTTCTGCTTGGTTGGTACCTATGGGCTCAGCTAGCGTCAGAATTGACAAGACTGCACATGACAACACCACCATTACTGTATTACTCTCCTAATATACCCTCTTTTGCATTTATGCTATGTTGTCCATATTTTTTTGTTGTTATAGCGTGTCTTTAAGTTGAGTACAACTCATAGAGATGCTGTGAACTGAGCTGAGCCCTGTCCTATCCCGTGCCGCCCTCATAATCTCTGACACATTCAAGCCCATTGCTACCACCCCTGTGTCAACCCACATGGCTGATAGCAGCTTAAAAGAAAGGAGAAAATGAATGAAAAGAATCTTTTGTTTGTTAAACCAGGCCTAATTGAAGTAATATGCAGAGATGATGAGAATAATACAATGTGCTTAAAAACAACAATAACAAAAAAAAACACACCAGTCAGAGGTTGGACTTTCCAGGAAGTAGATTTTTTATTTTTTTTTATGAAACATTTCTGACATCCATTAGTTTGCTAATGCACATCATGAACTTTATGAGAAATTTCCATTATACTTTTCCTATTCTATCTTCCCCCTATAGAGAACTCGTACCATGAAGCAAACTTATTCTATGGGGAACATCATCAGGAAGAACATGTATCCTTCAGGGAACATTATCAGGAAGAAGATTTTAAGATGGGTATTAATAATGCAGAAAGACAATAAGGGAGTCCTAGTGAGATCAACACTTAGGGAAATAAAGGGAAATGAAGTCAGCAGGGTTAGATAGAAGCTAACCCTGTGAGGAGCCCCAAGGCAGGGACGAGGCTTCAGAGTTGTCCTTCCTTGGAAAGTGATCTTGGAAGGGGCAACTGCTTTCAACTGAGGCAATGCATGGAAATAGCTGTTGGCTGAGGCCTGTCTGTCAGCAACACTCTGAGATGACTGAGAGGAAGTAAGTTCTTCAACCCTGAAAAATATCTGAGTGTCTATTCAGCCTCCCCTTTTTGCAGTTCAGATTCACTTCTTTGTAAAAGTTATGGCAGCAGATCACTCAAGAGTAACCTTTTCCTGGGGGAAACTTGTAAGAGAAAGGTTAGTGGTTTAATTCTAGCCCCATGTCACTGTAGCTGGTCTTGGAGATGCAAATGATACACATTATTTTATTGCTACACATTATTTCTATTTTCTACTCTCCTGTTCTAGACACTTGCACAATCCTCTTGGTTCTCTAATCTGACTTACTGGAGACCGTGAATCATCTATTGCCTACTGATTTAGGGTATATACAGCATCCTAGGGAGATAGGAATTATGTTGTCAAGACAAAGGCACAGGATTTGAATCCACCTGCCGTTCTCTGGGAGAAAGATGGGCAATCAACTCCTGTGGGACTTACTGCCTCTGAAAACCCACTGGAGGGTCAGCTATGAATTGTTACTGACTCAGTGGTACACAACAACAAACAACAACTGCATCCTGGAGGCTGTGGCCTTGTCTTAACAAGTATCGCATCCAAGATTCATCTGTGCATTTAATAGGCAATTTTACTACTCTAATACCTCAATTACTTCTAGCATATTAAAGTATGTTACAATGTCAATGGATTGCATGGTTTTGTGCCATTCCACACAGCTTTTTATATCAACAGTTCTCTGGGTCTGATATAATGGTATGTGTGATCCCACGCCAGTCAGTTAAATATTGTGTAACCTTCTGATCATGATTCTGGCCAAGTCTTTGTGGAAAGAAAGGACAAACACATTCTTGTAATATATGTACATTCCTGTCAAAATTAAACACTACCATTTCTATGATTGGAGGAGTTCAATGTAGCCAATTCTCTGCAGAGTAATTACTTGATTCTTCAAGAGGTGGTACCATATTGGCATACTGTGTGGCAAATTGCCTATTTGGGAGTGGTAGTTGCCAAATCACCTTGGTATGTGAGTCACATGCCTTTGGACTATGCATAGACTCATGTGTTTGCTCCTGTGTCTACTATGTTAATACCGGGATGTTAAGGACATAGGCTGATTGATATCAATTTGTCAGATATTTTTGTTTTTCTATGTTTAGTCTATCAGGGACCTCTCCAGAGTACTGAGAAGCAATGATGTCAGTCTAGAGACTAAGTTTCACTTGATCCAGACCATGTTCTTTGCAATTATTTGTTATTCATCAGAGCACTGGACAATGACTAACAATGGCAGAAGAAAAATAGACGCTTTTGAGTTGTGGTGCTGGAAAAGAGTCTTGAACATAACATGGACCACCAAGGAAACAAATATGTCTGTCTTGGTGAGGGTGAGACCAGGTTTCTTCTTGAAGGCAAAGATTTTGAAGCTCTATCTCACATACTTTGGGCATGTGGTCAGGAAGGACAGGTCCTTGGAAAAGGACATCATGCTTGGAAGGAGGGAGACCCTGGACGAGATGGATTGATACTGTAACTGGGAATTGGGACAGGTGTGTGTTGGAGTCAATGAGACTGGCTCATCATAGGGCAGGCTTCAGAGCCATTGTACGTAGGGGAGCTATGAGTCACAGATGACTCAGTGGCACATAGCAACAGTCCTCTTTTATAATAAATACTTTCTAGAGGATATTAACCTACAATATGAAGATCTTTCCACTTTCTGTTCACTCTCATAAGTCTATTCTTGACCACAAACAAACTTG
Organism: Elephantulus edwardii; assembly: GCF_000299155.1. Classification (NCBI taxonomy): domain Eukaryota; kingdom Metazoa; phylum Chordata; class Mammalia; order Macroscelidea; family Macroscelididae; genus Elephantulus; species Elephantulus edwardii. The sequence goes on from NW_006400032.1 coordinate 1,692,889, forward strand.
TGGTTAGCCTTCCAATCTTCCTTCTTGGATGCTCCTGATAAACCATAAATGACATTTTCCACTGAATTGTGATGTTGGAGAAGTGTGCTGAATTTTCCACAGACTACCAAAAGGACAAACAAGTCTATTTTGGAGAAGTGTGACCAGGATGCACCTTGGGGTCAATAAACTTTGTCTAATACACTTCGGGTATATTGTTAGAAAGGGTCAGTGTTTGGAGAAGGACATCAAGCTTGGAAAGGTAGAACGTCAGCAGAAGAGAGGAAAGACCTTCAACAAGATAGATTGACATAGTGACTGTAACAATGTAATGTAAACAGCACCCCTTCTATGATTGGAGGATTTCAGTGTAGCTGATTCTCTGCCAAGTTAATTACTTGGTTCTTCTAGGCAATGGTGCCATGTTGACGTATGGTGTGACAGACTGTACATGGCTGAGGATAGCACCAGGTTCGGATCTGTTGTTCATAGGGTCATCATGAGTTATAGTCAGATGAATCCACACAATTAGACTTTGGGCCACTTCTCATTCCAAAGTGGATATACAGGCACATGGCCTGTTCTATCTATTGCTGTATAGTACTAAAACCAGCAAATCTTGCTACTCTCAGTTTTGGAGAGTTTCAACTTAACTAGATAGTTCTTGCTCAGGGCTTTTTGAAGGGTTACAGTTAGACACTTCTAGGAAGTCATTGTGTAGCCTTTCTTGTTCACCACCTGGAAGTTGATGACATCTATACATGAGACTTCAGCTGAGGCTGTCAACTGGAACCCCTGTGTGTTACTTCTCTGTGTAGTATGGCTTTCTCACAGCATAGTGACTAAGTTCTGAAGGTAAGAAAACCAAGTGACTCTGTGTTGCCTTTTATGTCCTATGTTTGGAAATAATTTAGAACTTCTGTTGCAATCACAGGTCCACTAGATTTGAGAGAAGGGAACAGATTTTACTTGCCAAAGGGAAGGATGTCAAGAGCTTATGGGAGGAGAGGTCTTATAGATATGTGGAAGATACTATCTGTAATACTATCTCATGTTCTCACTGCTGTGAAGCTTCTCTCACTGCAATCCTTCAGGGCCACCCCTCAGTTGGACTGTAGTGTAACAGCAGTTAATTTTTTAATCACACTGATATACCAAACTGACAATCTCAGCCAAATTTGACTTTTCCTCTATCAACAGCTTATCCCCAAAGACCCCACAAGGAGCCATGAATTCTAACTGAAAGAGAGGTGCTGGTGCAGTCAATGGTGGTGGTTAGGTGTATGCTAGCTACTTGTGCAAGTTGCTTGTACCATACAGCCTAATTCAAGTTTAATTTTGAATGTATTGCTACTGTCTTGTGATGATTGCTGCTGGAGTTTCTAAACTTTATGTCTTAGTGCATCTAGAAAATTCATTAACAAGAGGCAACTCTGGCTACATGATTCCTTGGTGTGGTGTGTGGTCAAGTTTTGCATCTATATAAAAATTCAGAAGTGTATACTAGAGCCATTTTTCAAAATAGGTGCAATACTTTTGCTGCAGGTGGCAAAGACTCACCCTAGAATCCTAGAGAACTAAATTATGATCCTTCAATTGTGGCTTGCGGTAAAGTCTACAGGGTAGATTACTCCAGCACTGATGTCTGCTGAGTAAAAGCAGGGCTGCTTGCACTGTCACCTGGGCGTGCTGCGGAGTCATTTCCTGCTCTGTAGCCCACTCAGACCTAAGTCTTTTGCTTCACTTAGTATGTGAGTTCCTTTATTGTTCATAGGTCTTTTTAAAGGCCTTTTGTTAAAGAAGTGGATGCTGTTTCTGCATCATAGTCTGTCTTCATCTGAGAGCTCTACTAAAGCCTATTCACCATGGGTAACCCTTATGATATTTGACACACTAGTGGCGCAGCTTTCAGTATCAGAACCCACAAGTTATCTCAGTGCAGCAAACTGACAAATGCTGTACCAATTAGAGGACAATTGGAGTATAGTGTCTAGCCAATGGATTGAAGGAGGTCCATATTTGTTTCCATTCCCAAAATAAGGTGATCCAACCAAATGCGGAAACTACGGAGCAGTAGTATTAATATCACATGCAAGCAAAATATTGCTGAAGATCGTTCACATGAAGATCATGCACATACAAGATGTAAGGCTAGACCAGTACATAGATAGAAACTGCCAGAAGCTCAAGCAGGATTTAAAAGAGGCTGTGGCATCAAGGAGATCATTGCTGATATCAGATGGATCCTGCCTAAAAGTAGAGAATACCAGAAGAATGTCCATTTGCCCTTTATTGACAATGTACGGGTGTTTGACTGTGTGGATCATAACAAGTTGTGGCTGACATTGAGAAGAATGGGAATCCCAGAGCACTTATGCACTGTGTTTATGCAAAACCTATACCTGGGCTAGGAGACTGTTGTACAATAAGAGCAGGGGAACACTGCTGCTGTGTACTGTAGCATCGTAATCAACCCATAGCTGAGCCGCCAGTGGGTTTTCAAAGGCAGTTAATCACACGGGAGTGGAGTGCATCAGAGTTGGACCCTCTTTGCATTCCTATTAAATCTGTATGCTGAGCACATTATTCAAGAAGCTGGATTCTGTGAAGAGGAATGTGGCATCAGAATCAGAGGGAGACTCAACCAGAACCTGCGTTATGCTGATGATAATTATGCTTGCTGAATGTGAGGAGGACTTGAGGCACTTGTTGAAGAGGATCAAGGAATGCAGACTTCACTTTGAATTGCATCTCAATGTCAAGAAAACAAAGATAAAGGTAACATTATGGTGAATGGAGAAGAGAATGAAACGGTCAATAACTTCATCTTACTTGGATCTACAATTAACACCCTTGGTACCAGCAGTCAGGAAATCAGGAGATGTATTGTATTGAGACTTAGTGGCAAGAAGATATGCCACAATCCCAAGGGCACATGGTTTGAGGCTACCAGCTGCTCCGTGGGTGAAGGATGTGGCATCTCTTCCCATGTGATTAATTGCCAATGAAAATCTGCCGAAGGATCAGCTATGGTCCAGTTCTGGCTCTATGGTATACAACAACAACAACAACAATTGCATTGGGAAAGTCTGAAGTTAGTGATCTCTCCAAATTATTGAGGAGTAATGATGTCAGTTTGAGGACTAAGGTGCTTCCGATTCAGTCTTTGAGACTACTTGATATGCATCTGAGAACTGGACAATGAATAGAGATGACAGAAGAAGAATTTATGTCTTTGAGTTGTGGTGTTGGAGATGAACATTGAACATCCCATGGATGGCCAAAAGAACAAATATGTCTCGGAAAGAGTACAGCTAGAGAGCTCTTTGGAGTTAATGGTGATAAGGCTTTGCCTCACATACTTTAAGTATGTTGTTAGGAGGCCTATTCCTTGGAGAGGGATATGATTGATGTTTGGAAGGGTGGAAGGTCAACAAAGGAGAGAAGACCCCCGACCAGGTGGACTGACTGACATGGTGACTGCTGCAATGGGCTCTAGTGTGTTAGGAAGTGTGAGGATAGCACAGGATAGGATGGAGTTCAGATTTTCTTTAGGGTTACTATGAATCGTACTTGAAAGCACCTAACAACAACAACAACAACAACAACAACAACATTGACTCTCTCACTTGTGTATCCTTATTGTTTTGGTGTATGAAGAGTTCCCAGGACCCTCCTATCATTGGTTGTTAGGTTTTGTAACCTTAACTAATTTTTTGTTTTCCCACCTCTCAGAACTTTATTTCTTTACTCCTTAAACTAATGGGTCAAGGAAGGCCTGGCACTTGTCCTTTATTTCTATGGACTATAACTTTTCCCTCCAAGTTTCCAAAGAATTAATATAATGGACAATTAGCATCAGTTTTTGAGGTCTTGCAGATTGTGAAATCCTATACTAGGGAAAGTACACTCATAATCACATTCATCCATATTCAACTCCTTGAGGGACAGGACTATAATAATCTCCCAGCTAATGCTACAATTCTGCCAGATGCTGCAGCACTTTTTCGGTTACAATCCCTTGCCTTTTCTGATGCAGTAGAACACAAATCATTGCCTTTCCTTGGTACATACAGTAGATTTGCCCCGGTTGAGAATATTACCTTCTTTGAAGCTCTACTCTGAGGAAGTTCTTAGTTGTTGATTTTGTTTATGGCGTTTTGGGTGGTTGTTTTGTTGTGTTTTGGGGTTTGTTTGTTTTTCTATCCTGCTACAAGAGATCAAAGACTCTTTGTTTGCCACTGAGGAAACCTTCTGGTTTTCACACTTAGCTTTTGATTGCTTTTTTAATAATCACGATCAATGGCTGTTGGTTGCCTTAGCACAGCCACTCATTTCCAGTATTATTGTTTTGATTTCTCCCATATTTCTCTAATGCATCACATACTCTTTTGTGCCAAAAAGAAGTACTCTATGAGTGAGGCAACTCTTCAACAAAGGAAATTCCAGAAGAAAGCTAACAGCTGAGGATTGGCTGCCTGTCTATTAACAGTACTCTCAGGAGTCAGGGAAGTAAAGGAAAGATGTATACAACCTGATGGTGGAGGAGTAGGAGTATTTTAGTGTTGGTTAAAGCTGGATTCACATAGGCAGTTAGATAATAGCATCAGAACATATGTCTTCCCTGAGTTAGTCTGTTTATTATTCCACCTATTAACAAATCACCTCTTTTTGACTAAATAATGTTCTAATTGACATTGAAGAAAAGCCAAATGCCTGCCCCTTCTGGTTCCTAATTGCACCCTCCTTTGTCACAGGAATAGGACACAGACTTACAGAGCAGTAGTCTTAGCAGCACCCTCTTGTTATTGTTAAGGGTTGTTGTATCAATTTTGACTCGTATAGACTTCATATGCTAAAGTGGAAATTCCCCATCAGGTTTCCTAAGCTGAACTCTTTATTATGGGTGTAGATAGCCAGCCAAGTCTTTGTCCTGCATAGAGTTACTGACGGGGTAGCTCCAAATGGTTAGCAGTTCAAAGCCCTTTGTTATTGTGCCACATGGGTTCCTTGTTGTTGTTTTGTGCTATCAAGTCTCTTGTGACTCTTAGTGACCCTCTGTACAACAGCCCTAAACTCTTGCCAATCTTATTGCCTCTGACACCTCTATCTCCATTACCCCAGTGACTGAATCAATCCATCTCATTGAGGTTCTTCCTCTCATGCACTGTCCCTTCACACTCTCAAGCATGACATCGATTTCCAAGGACTGATCCTGCCTTGCAACATGTACAAAGTATGTAATGGGCTTCTTCTTAGCATACTCATACTTCAATATTTTGTGAATCCTTCAGCATATAGTTGTTGTTAGGTGCTGTTGAATCAAGTGTGACTCCTAGGAACTCTGGGTCTGCCCTGTCCTATTCTGTGCCATCCGAGAAATAAGAACTCTTATACATTGTTGGTGGGATTGTAAAATGGTACAAACATTCTGGAAGGCAGTTTGGCGCTTCATCAAAAAACTGAACATAGAAATTCCATATGATCCAGCTACTCCACTGCTTGGAATATGCCCAGAGAAAATGAGAACTGAGGCTCAAATGGAGACTTGTACACCAATGTTCATAGCAGGAGTATTCAAGGGGGGTAGGGTGGAAGCAGAGGGGTGAGGATGGGGATTGATGGTGGTTCATAATAGGGTCATACAATTTGATGAGGTTGGGTGGTGGTGAAGGTAATGGGAAAGATCCAGTATGAAAAATAATGTATTCAAACTTTGTAAATAAACCAGTATAAAAAAAATAAAAAATTAATAAAGTAAAAGAAGCATTCTGGCTGCACTTTCTCCAGGACCTAAATCTGTCTGTTAATTTGCAGTCCATGAGATATTCAGTACTCCAACAAGAGCACATCAATTCTTCTTTCAACCTTATTCAGTGTCCAGCTTTCAGATGCATAGCAAGTGATTGAGAAGATATATGGCTTGAATCAAGTGCACCTTAGTCCTCAAACTAATATCATTGTTTATCATTAATTTGGAAAGTTTTCTGACAAAGACTTATCCAATGCAATACATCTCCTGATCTACCGACTGCTGGTACCAAGGAGGTTGATTGTCAGTCCAAGTAAGACGAAATCATTGACAACTTCAATCTTTTCTCCATCTATCAAAATATTGCTTATAAGTCCAGCAGTGAGGATTTTTATTTTCTTTATGTTGAGGTGCAATCCATATAGACATCTGTAGTCTCTGTAGCAAGCATTTTAAAAGACCTCCTCAAAAAAAAAATAAATAAAATAATTTAAAAAAAAGACCTCCTCACATTCAGCAAGCAAGTCTGTTTCTTCTGTATAATGCAAGTTGTTGATAAGTCTTCCTGGAATCCTGATCCCACATTCTTCATAGAGTCATTTCTGGAATGATTTATTTCTTCTTTCTTCTTGTATGAAATTTTCAGTTTCCTAAACATAGCCTTGATTACTTCTACATTGAAAAAAAATATAGTATCCTCAAACAAACGACTTTAAAGAGTTATTTTAAAGTTTAAGTAAACTCTTTAATAATGGTGAATTATCTGTTAGAAAGTACTAATGTTGACTCTGGAAATGGAAAGAAAGGGACTTATTTTGTGCTATGAATTTCAGGAAAGGAGAGATGAAGGGAGACGTCACTAGTCAGTAGCTCCATGTTTGTCTCACTGGTTGGTATAGGAATCCTTGAATGGAACAGGGTGGGAAGTGGAGAGGGCATCAAAGAATAAAATCTATGCCGTTACCGTTATTACAAAGACATTAATGTTAACATTCTGGTCTATTTAATGCCCACATTTTAAATTGTTTTTCCTGTGCAGTTAGAACCATATTATGTATTTTTTTTCCTGGTTTACATATTAATATTATAACAGTAACATTTTCTAACATTTTAATCTCTGAGAACATGTTTGTTGTCGTGTACTGTAGAATCGGAATCGACCCATGGCTGACCCTCAGGCCAGTTTTCAGAAGCACTTTATTGCATGGGAGAAGACTGCAGGTCCTTCTTCTGCAGAGCAGCGGGTGGCCTCGAGCTGTGTGCCTTTGGGGTTGCAGCTTACCATCTTGCCGCTTGGCCGCCAGAGCTCCCTAAGAGAATATTATACAGCAATGCATAATTGTTAACTAATCATACACTACTTGGATAGATTATAAGATACATTTAACAGCTGAGTGAGGTATCTCAGTCACAAAGGGACAAATGCTATATGGTGCCACTGTTGTAGAATGAGGCTGGCATTGGGGTGGGGGTAAGACTGAGAAAAAC
>NW_006400032.1:1700333-1710618 GCF_000299155.1 Elephantulus edwardii
AACAATGAATGAATGGAATCCCAAAATCTCTGTAGATGTTCATTGAAATGAAAAAGAAACAACCTAAATTTAAAAAAAAAAGATACATTTAACAATTGTATTTTTATAACTGAAACACTATCAATATAGTCTCTTAGGGACAGCACAGGAAAGGAAGACCCTGGACGAAATGGATTGATATAGTAACTGGGATAATGGAAGGAAATATGCCAGAGACAGTGAGATAATCTTAGAATGGGACAGGATTCAGAGCTGTTGTGCATAGGGGCAATATGAATCCAGGCAACTTGATAGCATATAACAACAACAGCAACTCTGCCCTTTATTAAAAAGAAATTACATGTTAATATTTTAGCATGAAAAATTATTTGTAATATCTTAGCATGAGAAAGAATTTGAAATATTTTATTGTTGTTAGTTGTTAGGTGTAATTATTAGGCTAAAGAACATGACAAATCCTGTTAGCTGTCCAGCAAACATACTGTTTCTTCTTCCTGGATGCATAACTAGACTACATATCACAGCTCCCCCTTGTTTGCGAATGAATATACACTGCTTCCAAGACTTCCCCATTAACATTTCATGTGCACACTCTGTACTCACTTCACTTCTGCTCAATCAATGGACAAATCCGGCCATGACCCTGGACAACTCCACTTAAGGTAACTATGAGTCTATTATTCCAGATCCCTAAATGACTGTGTAGTATAAAGTGTGTACTCGTGTGTGTGCCGTGCATTTTCTTAAAGCTGAAAAAGGTCAGGGAAATTCCAAGAAGAAATAAATTACTATTTTGTCTACTTTTAAAATTTCACATATTTCTGAGTCAATAGTTTAGCATCTAGTGTTAACTCTAACAAAAGAAAGTATTGTTGTTGTTAAGTGCCATCGAGTCGTAGACAACTCATAGCGACCCTATGAACGAAAGTCCTCAACACTTGTATGACTTTCATCCTTTCTCCAGGTTCATAGTGTTTCTGGAGGAAAGCTATTTTGGAAGTGGATGCCACTCCTGCTTCCAAACTTGTTTTAATCAGGGAGCTCCACCAAACACTGTCCACCATAGGTAACCATGATCACATTTGACATATCAGTGACACAGTGTTCAGCTTCACAGCAACCACGAGTTACCATTGTATGGCAAGTGGACACACCAGGGCTATATGACTTTTGCTTGGTCTTTTTATGTATGCTTTTGCTATTTTTTTTTGTTTACATCTCCTTTTGCAAACTTGTCTAGAAAGTAATTCTAATGTAGATCTCCATCTTCATTGTACAAAACTCCCATAACATTGTCAGAATTAGAAATATTTTTGCCACCTTGCATGAATAGACTTAATAAATTTGCCCTGTTTTGACAAGGCAAGAACACTTAAAATTTGCCTTTCTTGATTAACTGGTTAAGTTGAGTACCTTTCTGTTTATCAGTTATTTGTATTTCATGATGTATTTTTAAAATTACAAAGTCATGTTTAAAAAAATTTAAAGTATCTTTTGGGTGACATATTTAATTATTCTAATGCTACATTCTTCTAGTCAATTTGAAATTAATACTCTATTGAACTGAAAATCAAGGCTTTTGGCAAATGTTTTAGAAGATCTCAAACCATCATTATATTTTAATGGTATAGAAACAGCTAATGAATAAGACAAAAAAATGATTTGGGTTTGCAATTCTGGGAAAAAATTGTTTATCAGAGAATTATAAAATAGCACATTAAAAATAAGTATCAAGCACTTCCTTTGAAATTTTAATTTTGGAAAATGGGGCTACCACCTGGAATATTCTTGATTTGATTTTATGGAATGTAATTTGGCTTCAATGCCCTGGAATTAGGAACAGTATTAGAATGGGACTTAGCTTATCTCATATATTGGCTTTGACTTAGGTGACATATGCAGTAGTCTTAGGTTTCTAATATGAATCGAATGTTTCCTTCCTTCTAAACATCCTCTGCTCCAGTGGTGTTCTCCAGTGGGAGAGAGGCTGGAGAATGGGTGCCGACTCTGATTCTGGAAGCCTTGCCCATTCTCCTCCACTTGCTTTGGTCTCTCTGTTCTCACTCAGTTCTGGAAATCATTTCACCTCATCCACATGACCATGCTGTTTCCATTACTGTTGGGAATTATAATGCAAATATCGGTTGATTGACTACTGTGTGTCAGACATTGTCTCAGAAGCAGACAATATTATAGATAAACAAGGAAATAATAAAAATTCTTGCTCTTAGGGGACTTGTTGATTCGGTATAATAACAAGAAATAAGTACTATTGCATAATATGGTAGAAAATGATGACTCGAAATCCAAACTCACTGGACTTTGGTCAGTTCAGACTCATGGCGATCCTCCACCAGCTTTCCAAGGCTGTAACCCTTTATGTGGTGAGGCTATCTTTTCCTCATGGATTTGCTGGTAGGTTGGAACTGCTAACCTTTTGCTATTATGTACCGTTGAGTCGACTACAATTTACAATGACCCTATAAATAAAAGACCTGAACCTTGCCCTTTCCTGCACCCACCTCACAATCTCATTGTAACGATCACTGGGTCAGTCCATCTTGTTGGGAGCCTCCCTCACTTTCTCTGATCCTTCACATTTCTCAACATAGTGTCTTTTCCAAGGACTGGCTCTTTATGACAGCATGCCCAGAGTATGTGAGATGACATTTCACCTTTCTTGTGGCTGGGAAGATCCTTGGTTGTGCCTCATTGAAGATGGATTTGTTTGTTCTTTTGACAGTTCATGGGATATTCTGTACTATTCTCCAACACAATTCCAAGGTATTAATTCTTCTTTGGTCACCTGAATTAATTGTCCAACTTTCAGGTAGCAATACCATGGTTTGGATGAGTGTCCCCTTACTCTTTAAACAAATATCCTTATTCTTTAGAACTTTGTAGGGATGTTTGCCAGCAGATTTCCCAAAAGAAACAATTCTTCTATTTTCTTCACTGTTGCTATTGGTATTAATATGGATTGAAGTAAAATTAAATTGTGAATTTCAATTTTATTTTAAATTTATTTTGATGTTCTCTATCAGTCCAGTGGTGAGAATTTTTATTTTCTTGATCTTGAGATGTAGTCCATATTGAAGGCTGTCTTCTTTGTGCACACTCCCTCTCTCTCTCTCCTTTCCTCTTTCCTTTCTTCCTCCCTCCTGCCTTACTTTTCTTCCTTTCTTATCTTTGTAATGATCTTTTGCTTTCTTGTGAGTAACGTCCTTGATGTTATTCCACAACTGTCTGATCTTTGGTCATTAATGCTCAATGTATCAAATTTATTCTTAATATAGGTTTTACATTTCATTGCTATAGTCTCTAGGTTTTATTTTGGTTCTCCTGAACTTGTTCTCATTTAGCTTCAATTTTAAGCTTCACATGAATAATTAATAGTCAAAATTAAAAAGCGGAGCAGGATATGGGCAATTAGAAGTTAGGGTGGGGAGTGGAAGGACAGTTTGCAGGATGAAATGAGTAATCAAGATTGGCTATGTGGAGAAGATGTGATGTGAGCTGAGACTTGAAGGTTGATAAAGAAGAGTAAATAAAGTTGATGATGAGAGAAGATGAACAGTCAGTACAAAGGCCTCATGGTGGGAAGGTCTGTGGAGTGCTTCTGAGAAACAAGAAAGGGGTGTGGTTACAGTAAAATAATCATGAAGAAAAAAGTTGAGGATAAAAGCTAGGTCATGTAGCATCTTGTTTATCTTTCTATAGGCTTTGACTTCTATTGTTGTTAGGTGCTGTCAAGTTAAGTATGACCCTATGAACAAAAGATCTGAATCATGTTCCATCCTGCACCTTCTTCACATCTTCTACACACAAGAACCCATTGCAGCAGTTGGTGTGTCAATCCACGTGGTTGAGGGTGTTCCTCTCCTTCACTGACTCTCCACCTTTCCTAGCATCATGTCCCTCTCCAAGGCATAGCCCCTCTTAGCAACATGCCCAAAATATGTGAGGTGAAGTCTCATCATTCTTGCCTTCAAAGAGCACTCCGGGGCACCCTCTCCAAGACATATCTATTTGTTCTCTTGGCTGTCCTTGGGATGTTCAATGCTCTTCTCCAACACCACAGCTCAAAGCCATCAATTCTTCTGTCATCCCTATTCATTGTCCAGATCTCAGATGCATAGCAAGTGATTGAAAAGATCAAGGCCTGAATCAGATGCATCTTAGTCCTCACACTAACGTCATTACTGTTCAATAATTTGGAAAGGTCCCTAACTGCAGATTTTCCCAGTGAAATGCATCTCCTGGTTTCCTGTTTGTACCAAGCAAGATAAAACTGTTGGCCATTTAAGTCTCCTCTACATTCATCATGATGTTACCTATCTACTCTGGGTAAGTTGAGAGCGAGTGCAGGGTGTGATATGACCTGACTTTCCCTTATAAAGATCTGTTCTAGTTATCTATTGTTAGGGAACAAATCTTCCCCAACCTTGTTGTTGTTGTTAAGTGCTGTCAAGTTGTAGATGACTCATAGTTACCCCATGAATGAAAGTCCTGAGTAATTGTATAATTTTAATTGTTTCTCCGAGTTCATAGGGTTTCCAAAGGCAAGCTATATAGGAAGTGGATGCCACTCCTGCTTCCAAGCTTGTTTTAATTGGGGAGCTCCACCCAACACCATCCACCATGGGAAACCATTATCATACTTGACACATTAGTGTCACAGTGTTCAGCATCACAGCAACGATAAGTTACTTCAGTACAGCAAATGGGCAAACCAGTGCTATGTCACTTAGATGAATGTTTGACCAAAACTAATTAAAACCAAGCCTGAGGGCTGCAGACTAAAATCACTGACCTTTGACTTGTTAGCATAACTTTCTATTCACCAGGCCCACAGAGCTCTCTCTATGTTGGTGGTGGTGTTAAGCGCTGTTGAATCATAGATGACTCAGCGACCCTATGAACGAAAGACCTGAACAACTATATAGCTTTCATCATTTCTCCAAGTTCATAGTGTTTCCTGAGCAAGCTATTTTGGAAGTGGATACCACTCCTGCTTCTAAGCTTAGTGACTTAAAAAAAAAACTCTTAGTTTTGTGCACTGACTTGGCTCAATTTAGTACTTCTCCTTTAGAATCTACCAGTCAGATGGCAGGTGGAGCTGACGTCATCTGAGAACTCCATACCCAAAGTGGCTCCTCTCTCTGGCTGGCAGTTGATGCTTTGTCAGTTAGGACCTCAGGTTTGTCTGGAACACCAGTGTGTGGTTTCACATGGCTGTGGCTTTAGCTTCTAAAGGTTCAAATCAATCAAGGATAGTTTTGTTAGTTGTGGGTTCAGGTTTTGAGTGTTTGTTTTTTTTTTTAAATGGTGGGTTTTTTTTTAACTGGGAAAATTTACAGTCACATTATTGTGACCCCTTGATATTATTGTAACAGTCTATAACACCATTTCTTTTTTCTTAAATTTAATGTACATTCCCAGACTTCCTATTAATGTGTCAGGTACCATACTAAGTGCTAAGGATATGTTGTTGTTAGATGTTCTCTAATTAACTCTGACTCAAAGTAACTCTCTGGATCAAAACCTCATCTGAGCCTACACCATTCTCACAACCTCCACTGAGTTTAAGCCCACGATTACAGTCACAGTGTCAGTCTATTTTGTTGAGGGGCTTCCTTTCTTTTCCCAACCCTACACTTTTTCAAGTCTGATGCTCTCTTCCATGGGCTAGTCCCTTCTGATGACATGTCCAAGGTATGTGTGATAAAGTCTTATCATCCTTGACTCTAAGGAACAGCCTGGATGCACTTCTTTAAGACAGATTTATTTGTTATCTTCTTTAAGACAGATTTGTTATTTTTACAGTCCATGGCATATCCAATACTCTTCACCACCAACAAATTTCAAAAGCATCAAGTCATCTTTGGTCTTCCTTAATCATTGCTCAACATTCACATGCATATGAAGCAATTGAAAATAGGATAGCTTGGGTCAGGTGCACCACTGTACTTCAACTGACATCCTTGCTTTTGACACCAGTTTTGTCCCAAATACAGTAAGTCTTTTGTGTTCTTGACCATCAGGAGTGATTTTGGAAAGAAGGAGGAAGGTTTCAATAAATATCTTGTATTTAGTTGTATAATTCTCTTCTTTTGCTTGGCAAACACTTGATTATTTTTCAGCAGTAGAGATAGAGGATAGAAAGATCTTATACAGGTTATCTTTCCATAGCAGAGCCCTTTTTAGAAACTTTGTGGTCTTACATAAAAAAAAACCAAAAACAAAAAACAAAACACCAAAAAAACCCCCACAAAACCAAAAAAAACCCCAAAATAAAAACCCAACAACAACAAAACAAAAAGAAAAAAACCCAACCCAACAAAACCCAACAAACCAATAAAAAAGAAAGCTTTTAATGTTTACCCTGAGGAAATTGCTAAGTCTTTTTGAGAGGAGATAGCCCATTTTTCTTCCATAGAGTCATTGTTGGGTTTGAATTGCCAATGTTTTGGTTAGCAGCTTGACATGTTACCACTATGTCACCAGGCCTACAGGTAAGCTCTGATTCATTTCAATTCAGAAATAAATAAGGAGGAGGGCCCAGCAGATGAAATAGTTTAGTTTTCCAAACCAGACCTGGTAAATTTGCAATCCTGATCTAGTGCCTCACTAGTTGTGTGGTTGAACTCTTTAATCCTCAATCTCCTAATCTAAGAAGTGAGAGTAACAATATTAATACTTAATTTATAGGTGCTGTGCTAAGAATTTATAGTTAATGCATCCTAAACCTTAGTGCAGAACACTCATTAAATGTTATTATTATCATCTTTACAGTTAAATTGAATCTTGAGCAAGAGCAAATTACCACAGACTTTAGTTCATTTCATGCCAAAGGAATAACATGAGAAAAACCTCAGAAGTCAAAAAGCATCTGACACATTTAATGAATAGCAAATCAGTTCTACTTAAGTGCCATCATGAATGCAGATCTGTGAACTGTTTTTTTATCTGCCCATGATAAAGAAAGTAAATAAAATTTTTAAACAAATTGACAGAATATCTTATATCAGTTGTATTTAATAAGGGGAATTGGTATTTGTATATTTTTTTCATTGTTCAGTTGCCATCAAGTGGACTGTGTACAAGTTGGAGAAACAGATGGAAACCTTGGCCTAATCTGTACCATCCTCTTGACCTCTATCATAGTCAAGGCCATTGTTACAGTCACTGTGTCATTTTTGAGAGTCTTCCTCTTATTTGCTCATCATTTCTTTTCCCAGTGTGATAGCTTTTTCTAAGGCCTCGTGCCTTTTGACAACATGCCCAAAGTATGTGAAATGGATGAAACTTTACCGTGGTTGCCAAGTGCTAGCACTCTGGTTGCAATTTCTCTAAGACAGATTGTGGTTTATTCTTTGTTGTTGTTGTTGTTGTTGTTGTTAGGTGCTGTTGAGTTGAGCACAACTCATAGCGACCCTATGAACAAAAGATCTGAACCCTATTTAGTCCTGTGCCATCTTCACACTTCCGGACACACAAGAGTCCATTGTAGCAGTCACCATGTCATTCTACCTGGTTGAGGATCTTCCTCTCCTTCGCTGACCCTTCACCCTTCCCAACATCATGTCCCTCTCCAAGGAACAGGACCTCCTAAGAACATGCCCAAAGTATTTGAGGTGAAGCCTCATCATTCTTGCCTCCAAAGAGCACTCTAGCTGCACCCTCTCCAAGACATATCTATTTGTTCTCTTGGCCATCCATGGAATGTTCAGTGTGCTCTTCTCCAACACCAGAGCTCAAAGGCATCAATTCTTTTTCTTTCATCCTTATTCATTGTCCAACTCTTGGATGCATAGCTAGTAATCAGAAAGACCATGGTCTGGATCAGAAGCACCTTAATCCTCAAAATGACATCAGTACTCCTCAAAAATTGGGAAAGTTCTCTCACTGCAGATTTTCCCGGTGTAATGCATCTTCTTATTTCCGGATTGCTCATATCAAGGGTGTTAATTGTGAATCCAAGCAAGATGAAACTGTTGACAGTAGTCCATAGTATATTCAGATATTCTTCTTAAACACCACACTTCAAAGACATTGACTCTTTGGTTATTCATATTAATTGCCTAACTTTCACACATATCCATGAACCAATCACAACTATCATGGTTGGGTCATAGAACACCTTAATCTTTAAGTGGCTTCCTTGCTCTTTAGTAATTAAAAGAGATTCTTTACAGCATATTTGTCTAATGCAACATGTCTTTTCTAATAATTTCAAGATAATGTTTTCCAAAAAGAATGGTCTATGAGGAGAATTGTGGCGTCAGGGTTGATGGAAGACTTATTAACACTCTGTGTTATGCAGATAATACAACCCTGCTTGCTGAAACTGAGGAGAACCTCATGCACTTGCTGCAGAGGGTCAAGGACTGCAGCCTTCAGTATGGACTGAGGCTCAATGTCAAGAAGACAAGGATTCTCACCACTGGACCAATTGGCAGCATCAGGATGGATGGTGAAGAGATTGAGATTGTTCACAGCTTCAGCTTGCTCGGCTCCACAGTCAACACTCTTGGCACCAGCAGCCAGGAAATAAAAAAAATGTATTGCGATGGGAAAGTCTGCTGTTAGGGACCTCTCTAAAGTACTCAAGAGCAATGGTGTCTCTCTGGAGACTAAGGTGCGCCTGATATAGGCCATGGTCTTTGCAATCACTTGTTATGCATCAGAGAGTTGGACAATGACTAGGGAGGACAGAAGGAGAATTGATGCCTTTGAGCTGTGGTGCTGGAGAAGAGTATTGAATGTACCATGGACTACTAAGAAAACAAACAGATTCATCCTGGAGAGGGTTAAACCAGGCTACTCCTTGGAGGCAAGGATTCTGGGGCTTCGTCTGACATACTTTGGGCATGTTGCAAAGGGGGACAGGTCCTTGGAGAGGGACATCATGCTTGAGAGGGTGGAGGGATGGCACAGAAGGGGAAGACCCTCTATGAGATGGAATGATTCAGTGACTGGTGTAATTGGGATGGGTGTGTCAGAGGCAGTGCGATTGGCACAGGATAGAGCAGAGTTTAGGGCTGTTGTACGTAGGGTCGCTATGAGTCGCAAATGACTTGAGGGCACCTAGCAACAACAACAAGAACAAGTATAGATTGGGGGAAATAAAACCCCCAACAAACCCCAACACTTGTCCCTTTACCCTAGTTGAAGAAAATTCAATAGGGATGGATTATGGTATTAAAGAGAGGATCCTGGAAAGATACAGGAAGGATTCTGAACAGTGTCACTGAGTTCCTATTTTATTTGGGGAGTAGTAAGTTTTTTTATTTGGACTTAGTAAATTTGGAGGAATTTTCAGCTGAGGGCTGTTTGTATGTAGGTGAATGGAGGTTGTACATTTTTTCCTCTCTTCACTCTTGCTTAGATTTTATTTTTCCCTTTCCCAGTGAGCAGATGATTTTTTTTATTAAAAGATTTATTTTTTGGATTGATTTATTTATGGTTGAGGAGAGACCTGAATTGTTCTGTGTTTCACAAAGATAACTGTTTATATTTGACAATGGTTTGGTTAAACAAAGTAATTTCCATTTATCAAAACAAAACAAAACAAAACAAAAAAACCTGCTGGAAATCCTTGAGTACATACTTTGTGGTCAGAAAGGCGTGTGACTTTGGGAGATAAGCTAGGCCAGGTATTCAGAGGAGTCTTTCTTCCTGGGCAAGCTCATGTAATTGATGCACCCACTAAAAAGAAACAACTCTTAGCTCTCCCGGTGTGGATCCCCCCTTTGTCTTCTGTCACCATAGCTTCTCTAACAATTGCACCTGCAGGATGGGAAAATAACAGTTTAATAATCGCTACCTGTGGGAGGTGTTTGACAGCTCACAAAGAACACTTTCGAAAGAAATGGCCGTTAGCCAGGCTGGGAGCCTTTCACGGTTTTCCTTTCAGCTTCACCAGCTCATCCTTCCTATCTGCTCAGCCACTTGTTAAATAAAACACAGGAGATCAGTCCTTCATCTTCTCATGCCCCTGCTGCAGGCCGGATCCCAAGCTCCAGCTTCTGAAATACATCACAACCATGAAAGCAAGGAGTCTCAAGGTGACCCCAAGGCACTCCCTGGGAGAAAGATGGGCAGTCTCTTCCAGTATGATAAAAAACCCACTGGAGGGTCAGCTCTGAGTCGGATCCCACTCTGGCAATGCGACAAAAGAAAGCAAGGTCTGAGAAAAACTGGATGAAATATGTTTATGGCATTGAAGTCTATGGGGGAGAGAATAGTCTAAAAGTATTATATTTTAGGGCATTATTTTTAT
>NW_006400032.1:1710888-1717343 GCF_000299155.1 Elephantulus edwardii
AAAAAAAAAAAAAAGAAAGAAAGAAAGCAAGGTCAAGTGGCCCAGAAGCCATGGTGGAGCACCACGGGGAGCCAGGACTAAGCAGCCCGAGGCCCAGAGTACGCCCATGCGGCCCTGGCCCCAGCCTCCAGCTCCTGCGCCAGCCTGGAGCTGCCAGGGGTGTTCCTGGGTCCCCAGCCCCTTAGTCCCGCCTTCCCCACCAGCCTTCTCCCGCCTGTGCGCCCCGAGTCGCGGCTGCGGTCACAAGGCGGGGCGAGAGCCCGGGCCACGTCAGGGGTGTGGCCGCCGCAGCCTTAAGGCTGGGCCTCGCTCCCGGCCCCAGGGCCGCGTCGCTGCCACCGCCGTCCACCCAGTGCCTGAGCAGGTGCGTTCGCCGCCAGCCCACCGTTGCGCGGGGAGAGGAGAGCTGAGAGCTGAGGCCCTGCAGCCTCCCCGCAGGCGAGCGGGCAGGCTCGAGCCGGGCACCCGGGGACGCACTTCCTGCAGCGTTTGCGGGAGCAACTGAAAGGCAGGGTAACAAAGCCAGTAGGACCCAGGCCTGGGCCTTCTGCTCCCGCGACAAGGACCCAGAAAGAGGGCCTTATCTCACTTCTACCTTGCTGGTTGGAGGATGCTCACAAGTGCAGCGCGACTTCCCTACCTTTGCGCCAGGGCCCAGTCCAAGCGCTTAAGGAGCTTTGGCGACCCCCTTCTGCAAACAGTGCCTCTTGCCCTTCAGCCTCTGGCGCACTCTATCCCGGCTTTTGGAGGCCTTTTCTGCTTATTGGTGTGCACTTGTCTAGGTTCCGCTTCTAGTTCTCCAAGTTGCATTGATGATAGAGTTTGTGCCTGACTTGTCTCGACTTCCGACTGGTACTCTATGGGAATGGATTTGGATCGGTTTTTTTTTTTTAAGAGTGACTCTCAACTCCGTGCTGAGTCAATTAATTGTTGACCCTCCAGGGGTTTTTTAGAGCCTAAATGGCATGAGAGACCTTCTTTCTCTTGTGGAGCAGCTGGTGGATTCAAACCTCATGCCTTTGCACTGGCAGCACAACTCTCTACCCATTAGGTTCCCAGAGCTCCCTAAGATGACTATTTTGGTATGTACCCTCCAGTGAGTTTTCAGAGGCTATAAATCCCATGGAAGGGGATTGGGGATCTTTCTCCCCCAGAGCAGGTGGTGGGTTTGAAGCACCATGTACACAGCACAATTCTTTAACCTAAAGCCACCTAAGAATGACTCTAGAGGCAGAAAAAGAGCAAAGAACTCTGAGAGTTCATAGGGGGTTGTACTGCCGACCCACAGCTGGAACCACCCTGGAGGACTGAGTAGCTCCTGGAGAGAAGACCGGACAGGCTCTTTCCTTGCTATTTACAGCCTCAGAAACATACTAGATGGCCATTTATGACTCAGTTCTAACTCCCTGGCAGTGAGCTTTCTGAACAATAGAGGCAGTTCCACACGATTGGGTATTTAATGACTTTCTGCAGAAATCAGGCAACTGTTTTTTGGGTTTTTTTTTTAATTCTGGTTTGTGGAGAATCTTCCCTCATGTTTCCATGAGATAGGTGCTGACTAACTTATTCCACTGGCTGTAGCCCGCAGAGGAAGATAGAGACATATGTTTGTGTATGATCACATTGGACATGACATAGCTTGAGATCGCTTAATACAATTGGTCACTGCAGCAGATTTAGGTTTATAGACCTAAGTTCCAGTAAACCCATGGCCTTAAGCTTGCCACATCTCCTTAGGTTTCAGATTCTTAATCTTTCATGAAGTTTAGTGGGGCCCCTACTGAGTTAGATTTCTGGGATTCTATCAAGTCTAAAGGTTAAATTACAGGTGAGTGCACGGAGTTCTCACATTCATTATAAGAGGGAAGGAGAAAGATCCGGTGTGAAAAACAATGTATATGAACTTTGTAAATAAACCAGTATAAAATTTTTTTAAAAATTAAAACATTTCAATGAACATTGCTAAAATAAAAGGAAATAGATCTATCTATATCTATCTATCTATCTATCTATCTATCTATCTATCTATCTATCTACCTATCTATTTATTTTTTTAAAAAAAGGATCTGGAAATCTGAAGTGAGAATTAGAGAACATGGGCTGATGAAGAGAGAGGAGATGAGATTTTACACTGCATGGCTGAAGGCTCTGATACTTGGTCTCTCTTGTTTCCAGTGCAGTCCAGTCTGACAATGCCATGTATTTCCAGTATACCTAGGGAATTGTCTCACTTTAATTAGCGTACATCTGGCATTACTTATCATAGATTATAAAATTTCAGAGCTAGAATAACCTTAGTGATGTTTTAAAAGCACTTGAAATACTTTTGCAATCAAATTGAAATGCTTTTTAAAATGCCACATTTAACAAACACAAAGTCCCAAACATGGTAAAGAAAATAAAATTAATTAGTTAATTAATAATAAAATTAAGTAAAAATAAAATTAATTACTTAGATCAGTCAGGTCAAGTCTTTTTGGGAGGAGGGGAACGAATGTGTTTGATGAAAAAGGCTTACTTTCTTAGACTTTTTTCCACAAAAACTAGTTATGGGGTCATGGGTCATATATGCATAGAATGTGACAAAGCTAATGTTTATGAGGCACCAATCACATCTCAGGAAACCCTGTGGTGCAGTCGTTAAAGCACTCAGCTATTTACAGAAAGATCAGCAGTTGGAATCTGACCAGCTACTTCAGGAGTAAAAAGATGTAAGTCTACATCTGATTTGCAGCCTTAAGAACTCAGTAGGCGAATTCAGCTCAGACCTTTAAGGTATACTTGGGTTTGAACACCTATTAAAGAGCCGTTATAGTTAATGTGGCTACTTATATAATCCCACTTAATATACAAGCCATCTGTATTTGGTAGCATTGTTCATATTCTCAAATTGAAGCCTCACTTATTCACTGCCATCCACTCGGTTTTGATTCATAGTGACCCTCCAGAGAGTTTTTGAGGTTATAAGTTGCAATAGGAGACTGATTTATCTTTATCCTGCAGGAATACTGGAAGATTCCAAACACAGGAAGTGGGAGGCCTTCCAGTAAGAGGCATAACTCCTTAGGGACTATCCAACCAGTAGTAGAAGTGGTTTTATTCAATATATCATGCATGTTTCTGTTGTGTACCATCCAGTCAGACCTAACTCATAGCTGACCCTCTAGCAGGTTTTCAGAGGCAGTTTAATCACATGGAGATTACTCATGAGATTACTCATCTTTCTCCCATGGAGCAGCTGGTGGATTTGAACTGCATGCCTTCAGGTTGATAGCACAGCTCTTTACCACTTGGTCATCAGATCCTTACACCACCAGAGCGTCCTGTAAAATATAAAGTACTTGAAAATGTCAATGTCAGATAGTCAAAATGCAAGCAGATGGAGTCATAGTTTCAGAGAGAAAGGTAGTTCCACTAGGAAAATCTGTGTAATGTAGGAGAATATTGTCTGTGTATTCTGAAGATGTATGTAGACTCAAGAACATCATGTGTAAGTGATTTAGGACAGGAAACTAGGGGTGGAATGTGTAAAACTAAATTACAAAGAGTTTGTCATTTTAGCATTCTCATATTCCATTGAGATTCTTGTAAAGTCTGATACTTTGACCTGGTTGCACGTGGATCCTAAATATGAGTGTATTAAGACCTAGCACTTTTCTGTAGTTGCTGTTAGGTGCTGAATTTTGCCGTCCTGCACCATCTTCATGATCTCTCTCATGTTCAAGTTCATTGAGATAGTTTCAGTCCAACTTGTTGAGTACCGTCTGCTCTTGCATGATTCTTTACTATGCCTAGCATGATGTCTCCCTACAAGGATTGGTTCCTTCTGCAAATAGACTCAGAGTTAGTGAGACAAAGTTTCACTGTCTTTGTCTGTAAGGAACATTCTTGTTGTACTTCCTTCAAGGCAGATTTGTTTGTTCTTCTGGCAGTCCGTGGTATGTTCAATACTCTTCACCAACACCACAGTTCAAAGGCATTAATTCTTCAGACTTAATGAATAAACAGGGTGCCATGAAGAGCCATGATTAAGGAATGCTACTTAAAGGCTTTGTCCTTGAACAGTGTATCTTTGGCCAGTGAGGACCACCTGTTTTGTTTCTTGGTCTAACTTCTTGCTCGTAGTAAGGCATTCTCATCCTGAATTGCTTTATATGGTTGATGTCTCATAGGGCAGGATAATCCCAGGACTGGAATGCAGATGGGCTTCTAGGACCCTTATAGTTAATTAACAAGAGGAAAAGAGAGGCCCATAAAATAAGTGGAAAGGTTGTGTGTGGGTTGTTTTTTTCTGTCTGTCCAGTTTAGCCCCACACAAGGCAGAGCTTGTTGCCTCTTGAGGAACTAAGAGTCAATGCCAGTTTGATTTAGCTCAGGAGGCGGAAAGGTTGTGCCCTAAAGGCTGGTGTGATGGAATAGAGCTTCCCATTGCTCACCATATTATGAAAAACACATTAAAGAAACAATTTTTATTACTTGGCCTGGAGCTAGAGCTTTAAAATGTAGTTTCTTCTTCCCCCCACCTTCCCTAAACCACTTAACTTTTAAAAACAAACAACCCATTCATGTGTTAGCTACAGTCAGATTATTAGTTCTCTCCCCTTTAGCCCAGGGTCCTGTTTCTTTAGGCGAGTAGTAGACCGGCGTACTTCTCGATTTCTGAAATTTTTCTTCGGTTATTAGTTTATTCAGCAAATATTGATTTCAGTGACCATTTGCTGAGTGTATATTATTAAGAGGGACGAGACCTTGAGCAGGATACAGGGGAGGGCCAGTGAAGAAGAGGAAGGGCCTCCACCCGACGGAATGGCACAGTGGCTGCAGCTTATCAGGTGATGAGAATGGTGTAGGATACGGCAGGGTCCCTATCTGTTGTTCATAGGGCCGCTGTCAATTGGAACCAACACTGGCACCTAACAACAGCCATGTGCCAGGTACTCAGCTAAAGTCACCTCCATTTACGAGAGTGACCCTTCTGCATATAATTGTGCTGCAGGTTGATATGAGCTCTCATGCATAAGAAGTTGTGCTGCCATCCCAAAGGCAGGTGGTTCAAATCCACCAGCTGCTTCTCAGGAGAATTATGGGAAGCTCCTTTGTGGAAGTTACAGCTCTTGTCAGTTTAAAGATTAAGGTGTCAATGGTCTTTTTAATTACTTCCTGTGCATTTGGAAGTTGGTGAGTGAAGATGACAAGAAGAGTTGATGCCTGTGAACTGTGGTGTTGGAGAAGAGCACTGAATGCCTCATGGATGGCAAAGAGAACAAACATGCTTGTCTTGGAGCAAGTGCAGCCTAGATATTCCTTCGAGTCAATGGTGGTAAAATGTCATCTCACATGCTTTGGGCATGTGTTCAGAAGGTGCCAGTCCTTGGACAAAGACTTCAGAATGGGGAGGGTCAGTGAAAGAGAGGAAGACTACAACACGGTGTATTGACACTGTGACTAACTATGGGCCAGTGCATATCAGAGATTGTGAGGATGGTGCAGGATAAGTCAAGGTTCAGATTACTGTTCACAGGATGGCTATGAGTCATAGGGGGCTCGATGATACCTGACTAGAACAGCGTCTGAGGAAGGGCTGCAGCTGAGGTTTCGGAAGTCTTCACAAAACAGGTGAACTTTGTGCTGGATTTGGCAAATCAAAGGTCAAAAAGATGGAGAAGGACATTCCCAGCAGGGCCAGGGCCAGGGAAGGGGCGGAGAATTCCCTGGGAGAGGCTTTTAATAAAGAGGTCTTGTGAGGTAAGGGTGAGGGAGTGACTGTTCCTAGGTGTCATGGAGTTTAGACTTTATAAGAGCCTCTTTTGGGGTTGTGTGTGTGTTGTTTGGTTTTTTTTTATTTAGTTTTTTGGTTTTTTTTAAATCAGAAATTTGTAAGCAGAAAAGTGATGTGATTGTATTTTCCTTAGAAAATAGCTTCAGCAAGAACGTCTTGGAGGAACTGGAGAGAGAAGGGCCAGAGGACACTGAGAAGGTGGTTGCTGCAGTCCAGATGAAATGGAATAAGGGTCTTGATTTATAGGTTTGTGAGGGATTTAGGGAGTGGAGCGGGCAGGGTGTAAAGACTGGCTGGATATGAGGAATACGATTGAAAATGAGTCGGAGCTTTCTGAATCGTCTTGACTGAGTTAATGGAGATGCCACTGGTGAGCATCATGAGTACAAGGTGAGGAAGAGGCTTTGTGAGAAAGACAGTGAGTGGACCCAACTGTG
Source organism: Elephantulus edwardii (assembly GCF_000299155.1). NCBI lineage: Eukaryota > Metazoa > Chordata > Mammalia > Macroscelidea > Macroscelididae > Elephantulus > Elephantulus edwardii. Next base: position 1,717,105 of record NW_006400032.1, read on the forward strand.
GAATCTCCAGGTGGAGATGCTCAGAGTCGCTGTTGTAATGTACTGCCAGGTGGTGGAAACATTATGACTGGTTCCAATGTAAAAAGACAATTTAATTTAGCAAGTTACTTGAAAAGAAGGAAAAACTCACGTTATGCTTGGATAATGATTATTGAGTCATCTTGTAGGTAAGATCTTAAAAACTAAAGCCTTTGCAGGTTCCACTGCCACACACACACACACACACACACACACACACA
>NW_006400032.1:1717443-1723449 GCF_000299155.1 Elephantulus edwardii
ACACACACACACACACACACACACGACTGGGGAGGCTCAGCCAGTGAGAGTCATTACAGATCTCCTGTGCAGAGAAACAGTCAGGAAGGTTCACAGGATCAAAGATAAGCCAATGGCAGAAGTGGGAGCCGTGATTGTTGAAGGCAGAGTTGCAGGCAGATTTGGGATACAGAGAAGAAATCTAAACTGATATTCCAAATCACTGTACCTCTTTAACGATGAGAATGTCTCAAGCTTTGATTGTTCACCTTATTCATTTGTCAGGAAGAGACAAGCAGAAGATTATTCTAAGAGTTGTGGGAGCCGGCCAGGAGAGTTTGATCTTCTTTTGCAGAGAAAAGTATTGAAGACTTTGAACTAACAGAAGAATAACAAAGAATAAGATACAAAATTGAAAAGGATAATGATTTGGAGGGATTTTTTAGAACGCTTAACACAATCTGTGACAAATAGTTGGTAAGAAAGAAAAAGACAGATGGATGCAGTATCTTCTTAATACTGTGATTCTAGACTTGCTTGGGGAAAAAAAGTGTTACCATAGCACCTTGCATTTAAAAAGCATTTTGCATTTGCTTGTTCAGAAGGCCCTTCAGAAGCAGATGCAGTGAGGCAGTATGATGGGATTTATGAATTTAAAAAGTCTAGTATCAAAGGGATTGTAGTTTGCCTCACATTCAGTGACTGCAAGAATCCCAAGCTTTCTTTTGGTCTTCTGGTCCATCCATTGTATGAGACCCCTTGTCTTGGAAACCCGGCCTTTTGCAGTGTGTCCCCCACAACCCCTTCATCCCTCAGTGTCACATCATGCTAAAGCAGAACAGGTGCTATGTGAAGGCAATAGAGCCAAGGTGTCTGGGGAGGGTGGCATGCTGGGAAGGGTTTTTAGTATTAGAGATGTTGGTTAAGAAGGTTGCTTCCCCTCTGTCCATTTCATAGCCAGCGTCATTGCATCTCTGTGACCATTCTCCCCCAGGCTCCTTTCTCTGGTCCTCTGACTGTCTCCTCTGCGCCCATTTTCTATTTCTAAAGACTAGTGTAATTATACTGACCATCACTGGACAATTCAGCATTTTGTTGTTCTCCAGATTCTAGCTCATAGCAGACAACAGAGCTAATCACCCCCTGTGCCTACACCATTGTCACAGTTGTTGCTGTAACCACTGTGTCAATCCACGTCACTGAGAGTCTTTCTCCTTCACTGACATGCTGCTTGACTAAGCATGGCATCCTTCTCCACAGACTGGTCCCTCCTGATAATTTCCAAAATGTATGAGACAAAAATTTCTGCATCCTTGCCACCACGGAGCATGCTGTCTATATTTCCTCCAGGACAGCTTTGTTCATTCTTCTGGCAGCCCATGGTATATTCCGTGTTCTTTACCAATGTTGTAATCCAAGGACAGACATTCTATGTTCTTCCTTATTTGTTGTTGAACTTGCCTGTGCTTATTAGGTGATGGAAAATACCATGACAAAAGTGCACCTTAGTCTTCAAAGGGACATCCTTACTTTTTAACCCTCTAAAACAGTCTTTGCCACAGATTGTCCCGATGCAACGCATTGTTCAATTTCTTGACTGCTGCTTCCAGTCAAATATAAGGAAATCCTTGACAATTACAATCTTTTCTCTTTATTATCACATTACTTACTGATGCATTTGGGTTTTTTTAGTTGTTTTCTTTATATTGAAATATAGACTTTTGATCTTTGTTAGTAAGTTCTTCAAGACTTCCTCACTTCCAGAAAGCAAAGTATGTTGTCTGCATACAGCGGGTTGTTAATGTGTCTTCTTCTGATCTTGATGCTGTGTGCTTCAATATGGTAAAGGCCTCTATTGCACACCTTTCTTGATGTTAAAGCATACATGATAATCTCTATCTTTAAAAGCAAATGATTAGCAATCTTAATTTCCTCAGCAATATTAATTATTCCCCTTTGCCATGTAATCTAACATATGTACAGATTCTGGCCATTAGGGCACAGATGTCATGGTAGAGGCAGAGGCAGGTATTATTTGACCTGCTGACTACAGACAGTTACAATTATTTCCCCATTTTACAGATAAAGAAACTGAGGTACAATCTGTAATTGGCTTAAGGTCACACAAGTGGTGGTGGCAAACTGAGATCTGAACCCAGGAAGCTGACTTCAAAGCTTGTGCTTTTAACCACAAAACCATAGAAAACATAAGCTGCTAACGAGTGTTTAAATGATAAACTCTCAAAGTTGGACTGAGTAGGCAATTAAATGAAGTCAGAATAGTGCTGACTTCCATGTGTTGCCATCTGCTTTGCAAATAATTTAATTAGATTTTGTGATACCTCCATTCATTTTTTAGCTTTCCCATGATCCCCTGGTTTACTTTAAGCTTCACTTATGAAAAATTAAGGGGGTTAAAAAAACCACAGCCAAATCTAAACCTATAAAAGGGCAACCAGATGTTTTGGGCAGTGTTTTGCAATACAATATATATGGCATTAGTGATTTAGAACACTTAATCAAATGTAACAAATACATCTTCAAGTTAGTCACGGATAACAGATTCAATTTATTTTGTTAAGAGGGAAAAAAATATTGAAAATGCTTCTCTGGGCACAAAAGGATATATGTCTGATAAGGTAGAAGATAAATTATCAGGGTAGTTTGACAGCTTTATGAAATAAAAAAAAAAATCCCTTCTTTTATTCTATCACTTCGAACTGTTACAAAGCTAGCTAAAAAACACAGACTAAGCTGGAAGACTAAGACATCACTCTACTGTGAACAAATAAACCCTGGATTCACTCCAGTCTTCACCTGACATTTCTAACAACTAATCTTTCATTCATGTACAAGTGTGTGTGTGTACACCTATGTATGAGTACACGTGTGCATATTCACTTGTACATGTTGATGTTGTTAAGTGCTATCAAATCTCTTGCAATTCATTGTGACCCTGTGTACAAAAGCTCTAAGCCCTGCTCTGTCCTGTGCCAATCTTATGGTCTCTGACACAACTACCCCCATTACCCTAGTCACTGAATCAATCTATCTTATCGAGGGTCTTTTTCTCTTGTGCTCTCCCTTCACACTCCCAAGCATGACGTCTCTCTCCTAGGACTGGTCCCTCCTTGCAACATGTCCAAAGTATATGAGACAAAGCTTCAGAATCCTTGCCTCCAAGGAGTAGCTTGGTTTCATCCTCTTCTAGGATTAATCTGTTCGTTCTCCTAGCAGTCCAATACTTTCTCCAGCAACACAACTCAAAGGTATTAATTCTCCTTCTATCTTCCCTAGTTATTGTCCAGCTTTCTGATGCATAGCACGTAATTTCAAAGACCATAGCCTGAATCAGGCACACCTTAATCTCCAGACTGACATTGTTGCTCTTCAGTACTCTGGAGAGGTTTCTGATAGTAGACTTTACTAATGCAATTTGTCTTTTAATTTCCTGACTGCTGGTACCAAAAGTGTTGATTGTGGAGCCACCAAGCAAACTGAAGCTGATAATAATCTCAGTCTCTTCACCATCTATCATGATGTTGCCCATCAGCCCAGTGGTGAGAATCTTTGTTTTCTTGATAATTAAACATACCTGCCTGTACATATGCATAACTATGTATTTGTACATGCATTTTGGATATGTGTACACATAAGCATGTGTGTATATACTGAAAATAAATATTGTTATTTAATATGCTCTATAAACTTTCTCCATCCTTTGTTTGGATTGAATTGCTTCTCCCCAATATATGTGTTGTAAATCCTAAATTGTGGTTATAATACCATTTTGAAGTGGGTTTTCTTTGTTATTTTAATAAAGCAGTATTCATGTATAGTGTGTCTTAAATCAGTGTCTTTTGAAACATAAAAGAGGAAATTAAGCAAAGTACCAAGTACAGATTGAGCAGATGCAGGTCACGTGATCACCAAAGAACCTGGAATAGATGCTGGAAGGCGAAAAGGATCTTCTCCCGAAGTGGAGAGAGATAGAAAGTCTTCCTTCAATCTGGCACCTTGAATTTGAACTGCTAGCTCCCTAATCTGTGAGAAGTTTGCTACATCATCTTTTATGGTATTTTTGTTGTAGCAACTTTAGACACCAAAAGCATCCTTGTTTGATCTTTTAAGACGCTCTGATGGCAGAAGGGTTGAGAGCTCAGGACCTAGCCTATAGGTTAGTGGCTTAAGTCTCCCAGTGGCCCCATGGGAGAAAGACGTGACAGTGAACCCTATGGAGAAGCTCTGCTCTGTCCTACTGGGCTGCTAGGTGTTTGAATTGACTTGACGACAGTGAGTATTTGTCCTTATGAGTTGCAGTCTTCAATTTCACTAATTTTATTATTCAAATCTTTGTTCCATTTGGCTTTTGTCTTTTTGGTTAGTTATGTAAGACAGATCTTTAGTTCTCCACTAATTGTTTCAATTGGTTTCTCATACTTCTAACCATTTGTTTTATATAACAGTTTGTATTTTTTTATTTTACTTTATTTTTTGTTGTTGAAAGTATACACAGCAAAAACATGCACTAATTTAAGTTTCCTCATGTACGTTTCAGGGACATTGACTCTTGTTTGAATTATGCAACCATTCTCATCCTCCTTTTCTGAGTTATTCTTCCATCATTAATACAAACTCATTGGGTTCTAAGTTTCCTACCTAATTTTTCAAGTCGCTGCTGTCTTCTTGGCCACATATAAATTTTGAAAGAGCATAATGCTTAATTCTTTACTAATTAAGCTAAACTCTTGTCTGACTTTAAGAAGACTTTGGTGGTGACATTGTGTGCTGTTGATGACCATAGATGATCTTCTAGCAGGTTTTCAGAGGCAGTAAATCATATGAGAGGAGACTGCCCATCCTTCTTCAGTAGAGCAGATGGTGGATTCCAAACACATGCCTTTGGGACTGCAGCACAGCTTTCTACCACTAGGCTACCAGAGCTCCTTGGATGACTTTGTTATTATTGTTGCTGTTATGTGCCGTCAGACTGACCATGACTCATAATGACCCTATGGCTCTGAACCTTGTCCTATCCTCGGTCAATCTCACTGCCTCTGACACACGTTGACCCCATTACTATTGTCACTCTGTCGATCTCTCTCTTTCAGAGTCTTCCTCTCCTCTGCTCACCATCTACCCTTCTAAGCATGAAGTCTTTCTCTAAAGACTTGTCCCTCCTGGCAGCATGCCCAAAGTATGTGAGACAGAGTTTCAAAATCCTTGCCTCCAAGAAGCAACCTGGTTTCACCCTCTCCAGGACAGACCTGTTTGTTCTCTTGGCCGTCCCTGGTATCTATGTTCAATGCTCTTCTCCAGCACCACAACTCAATGGAATACATTTATTTTAATTTTTTTCATTTCCTTTTTATTTGTACCATCAAATTGGATCCAAATGGTACAGGAGGAGATTGCCCCTCCTTCTCCAGCAGAGCATCTGGTAGATTCAGACCATGTGCCTCTGGGATTGCAGTGCAGCTTCTTGCCAGAGGTCCACCAGAGCTCCTGGAATAAATTCTTGTTCTGTCATCCTTAGTTATTGTCAAGCTCTCAGATACATAACAAACAATTGAGAAGACCATTGGCCTAGATCAGATGCACCTTAGTCTGTAGACTGACATTGTTACTCTTTAGCACTCTGTGGAGAGGTCCCTGACAGCAGAGTTTCCCACAGCAACTTCTCTTTTGATCTCTTGATAGTGATTTTGGTTTAAAGATTATTTTAGGGCAGTAGTTTCAGAAGTTCATCGAGCCTGGATGAACTAAAAAATGTGTAGAGTTCATGATAATTTGTAATTCTATTTTGCACTTTCATATCTTTGGATTTGGATTCTTTTATATTGCCTTTCTTCAAAATTATGGTAGCTGCAAACCAGTTGAGAATCACTGGTTGTCTAGTGGGTCAGGAGTTGTGCTGCTAACTCAAAGGGCTAGAAGCAAGTTGTTTGAACTCACTGGTTGCTGTGTATGGGAAAGGCAGACTGTTTCCCCTTGGTTTTGGTTTCAACTAGGAGAGAGAGAGAGAGA
>NW_006400032.1:1723714-1738890 GCF_000299155.1 Elephantulus edwardii
AGAGAGGAGAGAGGAGAGAGGAGAGAAACACAAACCAGCTAGCATATATCGGACTCTGGCGGAATAGTTCATAGCAAGTTTCACTGCTAACCCGAAGGCTCATCACCTGTGCCCGTTCAAATCCATTAGAAGTTTCATGGGGAAAAGATGGACCATCTATTCTCTTGTGATTTATAGCCTCAGAGTGAAGGTTATCTGTGAATTGGTTGCCACTTAGTGACAATGAGTTTTTTGAGGGCCTCCTCCAGTTCTGGTCTCATGGCAAAGGTGACAGTTTCCAAGGTGACTCTCAGTTACACACTCCTTTTTCTTACCCTTTTATTTACTTTTTCTTTCTTCCTGGTAAAGAGAGAGTAGTTGTGTCTTGAATGACCCCTGTCAAACTTTTGAGACCCTATGCAAGGAACTAGAGGATAGATTAGAAGCACAAAACACAGTATTAAGTCATTTAATGTATTAAAGTTTAAAACAGAGTTCTCCTTCCTATTCACTGAAATGATTATCTTTGATACAAGATCAGATGGTTGCTCTCGGCTATAGATTGCAGTGGGGAGGAGGCAAGGATCATAAAGGATTTCACCTTGGTAAGGGTGGGTGGGGATGCTTTTGAGGTACCCATGTGTTTAAACTTCCCCCTCGTGCTTTACAATGTTTCAACTTCCCTAGACTCTACCATTCCTGGAACACAGGATACATTTTCATACTTGAACATTTGTTCATAATGTTAAAATATAATGAACATTTATAAGATGAACATATTATAAATATTGATGATTGTTCTTTAACTGGAAAGGAACTTCTTGTCTAACACATGTGGACATTCATTTGTACTGCAAAGATGAGCTAAAATACCACATTCTCTGCTATTATTCTATTTAATCCTGCAGTATTTTTTTATAAGAAGCTATGACGGGAGCTCTGGTAGGCTAGTGGCAAGAAGCTGCATTGCAATCCCAAAGTCATGAGGTTCAAATCCACCAGATGATCCACTGGAGAAGAAGGAGCAGTCTTCTCCTGTGCCAGTCGAATCCAATTCGATGGTACACACACACACACACACACACACACACACACACACACACAAAGAAGAAGCTAAGGACTAATTTCCTTTTGTTTTGTATTATAGTTATTTGCCTTTCTCTTTTATTACCTTCCTGAGGCTAATGAAACAGTGGAAATCACTCTGAACATGGCAGATAATGAATAATTGTTTGTATATTAACAAATGAATGAGCTCATTAATAAATGCTAATACTTTTCTTATGGGATTTTATGCAATGGAGACCAATGACTTAAAAAAATATGCTTGCTAAATGTAAAAATGTTGGCAGGACTTTTATTCATGAATGTTTCCTTGAGTTAAGGATCAACACGAAACATAAGCAATTTCCTAATGTCTTTTTCCAATTTAGAGCTTTCAGCATTTTCAAATTTCTTTTGGAGAGTTATATGTTATAATAAGAGGAGGACAAATTGAGGGCATAATAGCAATTTGTGATAATGGGGTCTTTTCCTGTGTTCTGCCTTTTAAGGCAGAGTATTGAGGTCAAGTTCTTGAGGATGAATGAGTGCCCAGTGTCCTTCTGTAGTGTTGGTGCTATGTTCTGTCTAGATGGACACAACCCGCAGTGGATCCTTCAGCTGGTTTTCAGATGCAGTGAATTGTGCAGGATTTAACCATCTTTGTTGTTGTTATGTACTGTTGAGTCACCTGTGACTCACAGCGATCCTACGTACAACAGCCCTAAACCCTGCTCTATCCTGTGCCAATCTTACTGTCTCTGACACATCTAATCCCATTACCTGAGTCACTGAATCAATCCATCTCTTTGAGGGTCTTCCTCTCTGCACTATCCTTCCACCCTCCCAAGCATGACGTCCCTCTCCAAGGACTGGTCCTGCCTTGCAACATGTTTAAAATATGTCAGATGAAGTTTCAGAATCTACCCTCTCTAGGAAGAACCTATGTGTTCTCCTAGCAGTCCATGGTATATTCATTATTCTTCTCTAGTGCCACAGCTCAAAGGCATCAATTTTATGCTTCTTCAGCAGAGCAGCTGGTGGATTTGTGTGCCTTCAGGTTGACAGTGCAGCTCCTTACCATTAGGCCACCTATCTTTGTTAATCCTCTTCTTAAGAACTCTTTCCTTATATCTGATACATGTCATGGACTTCTCTTTTGGAGCTAATAAGCTACGTTTTCCTAGGTCAGTAAGTAACAGAAATTATTATTAATTTAATAAGGTCCAATTTCTGAGCAGGGAGACATGAAGCTGGCATTTCCTTTTTGTTGGTTTTCCAAAAGGTACTAAAACATCCACCTGAAACTTTGTAGGGATGAAGAAATCACTTCTCTAGCCATATCTCCAAAGGCTTCTCTGAACTGGGGCAAGCTGGCAGCAACAGAGATTGGCTGGGGAAGGACTGATAGCTACTTGTGAAGAAAGAAACTCTGCTTTGAAAACACATTTGAGCCTTTGGACGTGGAAATTTACAAGGCTCAGGGAGCCCTGAGATGTCTTTCGAAGCCGAGCCCAGCAGAATAATGGGGGACTGTGTGTGCTGACTTGGCATGGGGGCCTTTCTGGCACCGACTGCACTGTAAACAGCTCTTCAGACATTTGCATCTGCATACATGACATTAGATTCTCAAAATGTCCAATTAAACACTTGTCAATGGAAGAAATGTTTGTTTCCTCGGCTGACCTGGTGTCAGCCCTGGCCTGTCTGATGGGGAAGCAGCTTCATTGATACTGTTGCTTGCTCTTCCTTTCTGAGCTCGATCTTGTCTCTCTTGAATTCCTCTTGAAAGCTGCAGGGCCTGTGCCAAGCTGTGTACCATGGCATTAGGTTACGTAGATAAAGAAAACCCTCTAGCAACGAGTGCTTTTCAAACTCAAGGAAACCTATGCGGTGGGTTAGTTTCTTTTGCACTATCTTCTCATGCTAAGTGCTTGGAAAATTACACAAGTGACAGCAGCTGAGAAAAAAAAGAGAAAAGGGTAATGTTGGTATTTAAAGAAACGTACTTTGAAAGATTAAATTGTTTTTCCAAAATTCTAACTATTTATTGAACAAGTATTAACAGCGCTGTTTTACGTGTGTGTGTGTGTGAGAATTATGGGTGTTCCCATCTACGTGAACAAAAGAACAGTTTTTAGTCTCTGTGATCGGTACAACAGTAACGATATTGGCCACATGCTATAGAAATACAGAGAAAGAGAGGAAGGAAATTAGAGGGATGAATCATAGACAATTCACTGGCCTGAGTGTAGAAAAAAAAGAGAAAGTTGTTCAACTAGGAGCAAGTTTCCCATTTTCACTGGCCTCAGCAGGCTTTTAAACCAGTTCATCCCAGTTTGACCTGTTGTTGTTCTTGTTAAGTAACTTCCAGTCGGAACCAACCCACAGCTGACCCTCCAGGAGGTCAGAAGCAGCAAAATGGCATTGGAGGAGATTGCCCATCGTTCTCCCACAGAGCAGCTGGTGGATTTGAATCACGTGCCTTTGGGTTAACAGCACAACTCCTTACCGCTAGGCATTAACAATCTCCTAATTGGTGGTTTAAGCAAAACTAATTTATTATGAAGCTGGAGAGAGGATGAAAGGCACCCAAGCATTGAGGACTGGAAATTTTCCATCAAGGTCATTAAATGTTCTTGTCAAAATTCAACAAAATGAGATATACACCTGCCATTGTGAAAACGCAATGCATGTTAGCTCAGAAACAAACAAACAACTAGCAAAACACTTTATTACCATTCAGTTGGAACAGACCACAGCTGACCCTCTAGTGGATTTTTAGAGGCTGTAAATTGAGTGGGAGGAGATTGGCCATCTTTCTCCCATAGAGCCTGGGGTGCTTTGAATCCACCATAGACTATAGTAACAGTGTTCCCTGAATGTTAACTACTGATGAAATAGTAATATCTTTAGATAAAAAAGGTAACATTCCTATAAGGTGAATGGAAGACATCTAAGAGAGGAAGGAAAATGAGGTCATTTGTGCAGATAGAGAATCTGGTTTCAGAATGGGACATTCTTTCAGTGGGACAGGAGCTAAGGCAGATTGGATGGATGAAAGTATAGAAGAATTTCAAGATGAAAATGAAGAAAGCCAAGACATCTTCTGACCATAATATAGTTTCCCAGTTATGTAGAAGAGCTATTTGCTAAGCAGGAGGAGGGTAAGAGTGGAATTTGGGGCTTAAAGAGAGTGGAAAATTTTTGGAGCAGCTGCTATGGAGAATTTGATAGGGGTCAACCAAAGATAAATATGAGGGTTGCCCAGCAATGCAGTGGACCAAGCTGAGGTCAGATAGCCTTAATTTATAGTGGAAACATTCAGCATGGTTATAGAAATGTGGATGGTTGTATTCTGCACCCTGGAGCAAGTACAGACAAAATTCAAAATTAGTTTTTGCAGAATAAGCAAGAAGGTGAGGAGGCAGGGAGAAAAGACAAAGGTAGCCTTAGAGTGCGACGGCAAACATCTTTGGAATCAAACACTACCAAGTATTGTTACTCGCCAGACTTAGACTAAAATGGGGAGCTGGGTAGATAGAACTGCCGACAGACTGGTGGCGGACAGACCCTCCGTTTTTGTCTGATGCCATTGGGTTGATTCTGAGTTATAGTGACTTATATATGATGGGGTGCCAGGATTTGAGGAAGACTCATCAGTAACCTTCTTGCTTGCTGAAAGTGAAGAAAACTTATCAAAGAATACAGCCTGCAATATGAATTATATCCCTACATCAAGAAAGCTAAGGTCTTCACCCCTGGCCCAATATGCAATATGATGGATGGAGAGAGATTGTGAATGATTCCTTTCATTTTGCTTGGAGCTGCAATCAACCCTCTTGGTACCAGCAGTCAAGTAATCAAAAGACGTATAGCACTTGGAAAGTCTGCTGTCAGAAACCTCTCCAAAGTACTGAAAAACAATAATGTCAGCCTGAAGATTAAGGTGTACCTGATTTAAGCCATGATTGCATCTGAGAGCTAAACAATTAATATGAATGACAGAAGAAAGATCCATGCCTTTGAGTTATGGTGCTGGAGAAGAGTGCTGAGTGTCCTATGGACTGCCCAAAGAACAAACAGATATGTCTTGGAGAAAGTACAATCAGAGGGGACAAGGATGGTGAAACTTTGTCTTACATACTTTAAGCACGTTATTAGGAGAATCTATTCCTTGAAAGGGAGCTCTGGCCCAGTGGTAAGAAACTGCCCTGCAATCCCAAAGATGTTTTCATTATTGTTGTGTGCCGTTGAGTCGCTTGCGACTCATAGCGATCCTATGTACAACAGCCCTAAACCCTGCTCTATCCTGTGCCAATCGCACTGCCTTGGACACACCCATCCCGATTATCCCACTTACAGAATCAAGCCACCTCATAGAGGGTCTTCCCCTCCTGCACCATCCCTCCACCCTCCCAAGCATGATGTCCCTCTCCAAGGACCTCCTTACAACATATCCAAAGTATGTTAGACGGAGCCTCAGAATCCTTGCCTCCAAGGAGCAGCCTGGTCTAACCCTCTCAAGATAAATCTGTTTGTTTTCTTGGCAGTCAGTAGGTGGTTCAAATCCACCAGCTATTCCACAGAAGGATAGATAATCTCCTCCTGTGCAATTAACTGCCTCTGAAAACCTGCTGGAGGGTCAGCTATGGGTCGGTTTTGACTCAACGGCACACAACAACAATAATTCCTTGGAAAAGGACATCATGTTTGGAAAGGTAGAGGGTCATAAAAAAAAAAGGAAAACTCTTAACAAGGTAGATTGAGAGAGTGGCTGCATAAATGAAATAAAATATATCAGAGATAATAAGATAGAAGATAATATAAGATAATAAGAATGGTACAGGGTAGGCCAGGGTTCAGATCTGCTGTTCACAGTGTTGCTATGAGTCACATTTGACTCTAAAGCACTTAAAAATATCTCCTGAGCTATATCTAACTGGTTAACTGCGTAACTGTGCCCTGTTGTTCATAGTATTTTTTTTTTGTTCATAGTATTTTTGAAGGCCTGTCATTTCAGAAGTAACTGACCAATCCTTCTTTCTAGTCTGCCTTAATCTGAGAGCTTCACTTTATTACAGCACCTGACAAATATTGCATACATAAGAATATATGAAAATAAGCATTTACATATTTAAGCTCTTAAGAGCAGCAACATGCAAATCACTCCCCCAATACAAGACATTGGCAGATAAATAAGTATACTCCTGTACTCAGTGAACTAAAGTGCACCTGATTCAGATCATGGTTGTCCCCCGCCCCCAAATCCATCACTTGCTATGCATCTGAGAGCTGGACACTGAATAAGGATGATAGAAGAAAGATATGATTTGGAGTTGTGCTGGAGAAGAGTACTGACTCTCCCATGGACTGCCCAGAGAACCAGCAGATGTGCCTTAGAGAAGGTGCAGCCATAGTGCTCCTTGGAGGCAAGAATGGCGAAGCTTCATCTTACATGCTGGGGGCTTGTTGCTAGATGGGGCTATTCCTTGGCAAGGGCTATCATTCTAGGAAAGATGGGAGGTCAGAGAGAGTAAGAGAAGAAAACCCTCAGTGAGATGAACTAACACGGTGAATGCAGCAATGGTTTCAAGCATGTTCGAGATGATGGGGATGGCACAGGATAAGACAGGGTTCAGATCAGTTGTTCAGAAGGTTGCTAGGAGTTGTATTCGACTAAATGGCAACAACTAGATGCCAGTCAGATCATCCCTGTGATGTTGATCTTTTGTGTGAAAAACTTTAAGCCTTGTCACATATCTTCGATGATTTCAATTCAGATTATGATAACTTTGGAGGTAATAAATAGAGGGTGCTAGGAAGTCACAGATAGTATATTTAGCACAACCTGTGATAAGAAGGAGTCAGACCAGGAAAAATATTTTGGAAGAGATCTTGCCTGAATTTTATCAAGATTACTAAGTAAGTGAGTAAAGGGAAAGATGGCCAAAGGGGAAAGGATGGAAAATGCAAAACAAAGGGATTGATTTGACCAGGACAAGTAAGGAATGACTTCAAAGAGAACACTCCATACAAGTAGATCTGATACTATTACTATTGTCTCTGTTACAGAAGTGTGTCAAGAAGTGTGAGGATGGCGCAGGTTAAAACAGGGTTCAGATCTTTTGTTCCTACATTCGCTAAGGGTTGTACCAGACTCAAAAGCACCTAACAACTATTGCTAAATTAAAGAGGTAAGAAATGGTGAGAATATCATTAGTAGGACCAGAAAAAAATAAATATAGGAGAATGGTGGTATTTAGTGACTGTCTGAAAATGTGGAGAAATGGATATATTGTTTTTGCTGTTTTGCAGTTAAGGGATTATTCACAGAAAGAGGAAAATTCTAACTTAGAGAAAATTTGAGCTCTAGTGGCCTAGTGGCAAGAAGCTAGCTGCAATCCCAAAGGCATGAGGATCAAATCCACCAGCTGCTCCATGGGAGAAGGATGGGCAACCTCTTCGCATGTGATTTACTGCCTCTGAAAACCTGCAGGAGAGTCAGCTATGGGTCAGTTCTGACTTGATGGTACACAACACAACACAAACAGCAACATGAGCTCAGAGATGCTAGATCAAAGTGTTTGATCGAAAGAGAATGCAGTTCAACGGTTATGGACTGAACTGTGTCATACCCCATCCCATCCCTCCATAGTGTGCGATCTATTGGACGGCTAACTGGAAGGCAGGCAGTGTGAATCTACCAGCTGTTCTTTGAGAGAAAGATAGGTGGTCCTCGAACCTTGGAAATGCAATAGAGGTTTGCTGTGACTAAACCAAGTTGATGGCAGTGGGTTGTCTTTTTTATTTTTAATAATATCTATGGTTATAATCCCATTTGTAGGTGGTCTTTGTTATGTTAATGAGGCAGTGTTGGTATAAAATATGTCTTATGTCAATCTCCTTTGGGATACAAAAGAGTAGGTTAATTAATTCAGCAAGCAAGCAAGCTAGCAAGCAAGGAGGGAAAGATGAACACTATATGATTACCAAGGAATGTAAGAATGAAAACTGAAAAAAAGATAGGGGCCTTCCCTGGTAGAGCTGTGTGCTGAATGCAGACTGAATCCAGCCTTCCGGACTGTTCAAGGTTGTTAAAGCCAACCACTTGTGACATTCCTGTTCTCGCAGCACTAGGTAAGTCAGACACCAACTAAAATGAGCTTAAGCCAGATGCAGTCCTCTGAGAGTGCCAAGGTTCCTTTTGCATTAGGCGTAGTCGGCGGCAGGACTTAAAGGTCTGATATGGGCCCGTTTCTGTTTCTCTTGTCTTCATCTCCGTTCACCTTGTACAGCTCGGTTTCTTCTGCAGACAGAGTCTCAGCACATTCTAGGCAAGAGGGTTGCTTAAAGCTCCAGATTCACATCCTCGCCATCTCACCGGAGGCAACACTCTTCTTGGCAATGTACTACTCTGCTTGGGTCATTCCATTCTACTTCTTGGGTGTGAAGTATGATGTAGGAGATGGCACTGTGGTTGAGAGCCAACTTAGAATAGGATATTGGGTTTGGAGAGGAATACCTGAAAGAAAAAGAAAACAGGAGGTAGGAAAAGTGTTGGAAAACCAAAAATTGTGGTCTGCTAAAGGCTGTCTGGGGCCATGTTGCTTGAGTTGACCAGAAGGTAACTCAGATATCGCTATGGACTTCAAGATATCAGCGATGTTAGGAATTTTTGTTTTAACAGCCCTCATTGTACAACATTCACTGCTTGTTCGCTGCCTTGATGCCCTTCTTTTGTCTTGTGTTTCTGCAAGTCTGAAGGATATAATTCCTGAGCTCATTGTTCAAAAGTAAACTTATTAAAACAGACCCATTGCTGTCAGGTGGATTCTGACTCACAAAAACCTGATGGGACAAGACAGAGTTTCCTTGTCGAATTTCCAAGACTGTAAATCTTCACAGAAGGAGAATACCGTATCTTTCTCTCACAGAGAACCCAGGGGCTGGGACTGCTTGCCTTTCTGCTGGCAGCCCAGTGCTTTTACTACTATGTTTCTACTTTACTTACTACTCCTTAAACTTATTATTACTGTTTTCTAATTCACTCGACTACATAGCAGTGTTTTCTCAAAGCCTACAATAGTAACCTTAGCATTCTCTTTGACTCCTTCTCTTCTATCTTCATTAAGTCAACTCTTTTCTTGAGAACTGTCTCCCACATTTACTCCTTCCTTACCGTATGTGTTCATTGTTGTTAGGTGTTGTGGAGTAGAGTACAACGCATAATGACCCTATGAACAAAAGATCTGAACCCTATTCTATCCTGTGCCATCCACACACTTCCTGACACACAAGAGCCCACTGCAGCAGTCAATATGTCAGTCAGTCTTCCCGGTTGAGGGTATTCCTCTCTTTTTCTGACCCTCTATCCTTCCTCGGTTCTGCTGAAAATTATCCAAAAACCTTTGGAGCAGTACATCAACAGAGGACTGCCAGATGTGCAGGCTGGATTTAGAAGAGGTTGTGATACTAGGGATATTATAGCTAATGTAAGATGGATCTTGGCAGAAAGCAGAGAATACCAGAAGAATGTCTATCTGTGCTTCATTGACTATGTAAAAGCTTTTGACTGTGTGGATCACAAAAAGCTGTGGCTGACTCAGAGAACAATGGGAATCCCAGAACATTTGATTGTGCTAATGTGAAACCTATACTTGGACCAAGAGGCAGTCATCAGAACAGAACAGGGAGACACTGGATGGTTCAAAATCAAGAAAGGGGTCCGTCAGGGATGTATTTTGTGTCCATACCTTTTCAATCTGTATGCAGAACAGATCATCCGAGACGCTGGGCTGTACGAGGAGAAATGTGGCATCAGGATTGGTGGAAGAATTATCAACAACCTGTGTTATGCAGATGACACAACCCTGCTTGCTGAAACTGAGGAGGATCTGAAGCGCTTGCTGCAGAGGGTCAGGGACTGCAGTCTTCAATATGGATTGAAGCTCAATATCAAGAAAACAAAGATTTTCACCACTGGGCCAATTGGCAGCATCAGTATAGATGGTGAAGAGATTGAGATAGTTAATAGTTTTTGTTTCCTTGGTTCCACAATCAACACTCTTGGTAAGAAGAGCCAGGAAATCAGGAGACGAATTGCATTGGGAAAGTCAGCTGTGAGGGACCTCTCAAGAGTACTGAAGTGCAACGACGTCAGGCTGGAAACTAAGGTGTGCCTGATCCAGGCTATAGTCTTTACAATTTTGTGCTGTGCATCAGAGAGTTGGAGAGTGAATAGGGATGATAGAAAGAGAATTGATGCCTCTGAGCTGTGGTGCTGGAGAAGAGTGTTGAATATACCATAGACTGCTAGGAAAACAAACAGGTTTGTCCTGGAGCGGGTGAAGCCAGAATGTTCCTTGGAGTCAAGGATTCTGAAGCTTCGTCTGACGTACTTTGGGCATGTTGCAAGGAGGGACTGGTCCTTGGAGAGGGACATCATGTTTGGGAAAGTGGAGAGACGGTGCAGGAGAGGAAGACCCTCGATGAGATGGATTGATTCTGTGAGTGGAGTGGTGGGGAATGAGTGTGTCTGAGACAGCAAGGTTGGCACAACACAGAACGGCGTTTAGGGCTCTTATACATAAGGTCGCTATGAGTTGCAAATGACTCGATGACACATAACAACAACACAACAACCCTTCCTAGCAGCTTGTTCTTAAACAAAGAATAGCCTGTCCTAGCAACATGCCCAAAGTATGGGAGGTGAAGTCTCATCAATCTTGCCTCCAAAGAGCACTCTGACTACACCCTCTCCTTACTCTCCTTAAATTTTAGTCTCGTGTCTTCATCTAATTTTTTTTCTTTTTACCATTGTCAGATTGACCTCACTAGGCAAAAAGCCTGTTTCCTCCCTCCAAACCCCAGTTATTTGTAATACGGCAGAGTCGGTGGTATGTTTGTGGCACAACGGTGAACGTTTAAAGACTCTCATTCAAGTCACTTAAGGTTCCTCCTCTGTGTTTCATCAGAGACATTTAGAAGCTCAAATGAGATCATGCACTCCTATAAGTCCTTTGTAAACTGTGCTGTAGTTCTGATAATGGTGACTTTTTGACTTCTCTTTCAATGATGTATCAATTCCAAAGGGTAATATTCAGTCTTTCTCCTATTTCTAAGTGAATTGCTTTGTTCCCACACTTATTCCACCATTCTTTCACTCCTACATATTTCCATATTGTTCCCAATCCAGGAGTACCCTCTTTTTGATTCCTACTCTGCCTAATTAAATCTTAATCATCCTTCAAAGCCTAGAAGAAGGCCTGCCTCTTCCATGAAGTCCTTTCTGATTACCTAGTCACTCATATCTTCTCTCCATTGGGGTTTTATGTATCTTTTCTTCTCCACAATATATATTATGCTTCTAAGGATAACCTATGCTTCAGGATATCCTAATTTTCACATCTCATATACTATACACAAGTCTGAGCATACAGTGTTAAATAAGTAATTGATTAATTGCTAATTTAGAAAATCTACCAACCTTCAATAATTACACTTTTATTATGTCTGTGAAAATCTCATTTTCCCATGGGAGGAAGGAATTGTGGATTGATTAGGCGGACAGATGTTCAAACAGTTTAGTTGTACTTCACAAACCTGTACTGAGACTGAGAACATATGGATAAGTACCGAATAGATGTTCATTTGTTTATCTACCTAACTAATAAATATTTATCCAGTGCCCACTATGTGCCCCATTCTGTGGAAGTAATAAATGTCTATTTCTAGCTATTTATATGTCGAGAACTTAGCTTTGAATTCAACATGGTCCTCATTCTCAGTCGGCTTTATTTATTTATACAAGCAGTGCAGACACCACTGGATGATTATAATGCATCACAGAAGAATAAATTATATGCTCTGGCTCTATGAAGGAAGGAATAATTCATCTGGCTCAGGTAGTTCAGGAGAAGATATGCAGAAAAGATGATATTTAGGCAAAGATGATGCGTGCAGGGTGGCAGAGCTGCCCCTTAGGTTTGCTCTGTGAACATTTTGTACTTTACACAGCACGCTCTTAAAAATCACTGTGTCCAAGAGCTTCTACTTCCAGGAGATGGCATAGACATACTTCATGCTATTTTCCCCAGTAGAACTACAATATCAGTGTCGTGGTTGTAATGTTCTTTAGCTTTGCTAGATGTTACCACTGGGGGAAACTCAGAAGCGTATGTGGGATCTTTCTGTATTATGTCTTACAGTTGCACATAGATTTCATATGTCTCAAAACAAAAAGTGTCATTAAAAAGTATAATTGAAAAGTTAGATGTGGGTTTCTGGACAGCCCTTTGCTGTGGTTGATAATATTAAAGCAAATATTTCTTATCAACCAATGAAACACTTGTCTATAGATTTTTTTTTCTTCTGACTTTCTGCATTGTACACATTAGCTGGAAAGATTTTGAATACAGTTAGAGAGGCATAAGGTCAGGAGGGCATACAAATGGAAATGTGTGTGTGTGTGTGTGTGAGAGAGAGAGAGAGAGAAAGAGAGAGAGACAGAGAGAGACGAGGGGAGGGAGGGAGAGAGAGGGGGAGAATGCAAAGCTCATGCAGAGATGTCTAGGAAAGTGGTCATAACTCCTGTTGTTCCAGATCCTTAATGTTTCATTTTAAATTGTAAGTGCTACAGTGTAAAGTGGCGTCTGTAATCCTGCTCAGCTCTTAACTTGCCAAGGAGAATATCCTCTCTCAGGATATGTAACTTCCCTACAGTACCAGCCATTGTATTATCAAATCCATGCGAATTATGAAAAACAAAAGGAGAGCAAATGGCCTTGCTAAGGTTTGGCAGCTGCAAGAAGGACCCTATCAACTTGAAGTTTGTTGCAATGTTTTTCATTTGAAAGAATATTCTTCCAAGTAATCCCAGTGCTCAGCGTGAACAATGAATTGTATGAAGAATCAGCCACTTAAAAAAAAAAAAAGAATAAAGCACTTCTTTACAAAAGTTTGAAAAAAAATTCATTCCATCTTTCACTTGGTTTTTATTTGTGAAATGTGAAAGTATAGTGTTTTAGGATACTTTCAAATTGTCAATGAGTTTGGTGGTAGAAACTCTTTAAAGATGATATTTTTTATATCTATTTGAATTTGTGAAACAAACAAACAACTTGAGGTAGTCAAGAATAGTATTTAGTTTGATTGATAGTTCACTAATATAATTTTAAGAGGTTTGAAAAAAAAACCACAAAAAACAGATCCAGGATCTGTGTAAGAGAACAAGACGAATAAAATGAATTGACACAGTTACTGTAACAGTGGGCTCAAGTGTATTGTGAATGGTGAGGGAGGCACAGGATATAGTAGGGTTCAGATCTGTTGTTCATAGTGTCACCATGAATTGTAGTCAACATGGTGGCATGTAACAACAATGGCATCAATCTCCTGGTTTGGAGGAGTGCTTACTTCTTGAGGTGAAATGAATGAGATTGCCTGCTTTTACAGCTTTGGTCTTTGCTGTATTCAGTACCTATCATCTGTTTATAACAGAAGAAAAAAACAAACCATAGAAGCAAGAAGGAATGAAAAAGAAAGCTCCCTTAGACTTCTTAGATTCTATGTGGCTGCTGTGTGATAGACCGTGAGGCAGGTGGTCATCCAACAGGGGAAGCCCTTACCAGGCCATACTACTCTAGAGGTGTTGTGGATGGTGGTGTCTGGACTGTCTTGTTCAAGCTCGCCAGCTTGTTTGCAGACCCACTCTTTGCCTGATGCTATTCTGTGGGCTGGGATCACAGTAGTTAAGAAAACGGACAAAAGTCCCTGCCCTCATGGAGTTTCCATTCTAGGCTAGAGATGTGGACAGAAAAGTAAATCGAAACAGTTATTAATATGATGTGTATTGGCGACACATTTAATGTAGGAAGAAGGGGAGAGAGCAGGGAAACAACACAAAACCAGAGCAGACAAAAGAGAAAATGGAATGCTTGGATGAGGAGTTGTTGCAGTTTTAAACAGGGTTGTCAAGGAAAGATTCACTGAGAAGGTAAGTTTTGAGCTGACTTGAAGGCGCTGTGTTCTCTCTAGTGGAAATGCTTCAAGCAAAGGGCACTGCTTGTTTTAGTTAGTTGTTGTTAGGTGCTCTTGAGTCCAGTATAACCCATAGCAACTTTATGAACAAAAGATCTGAACTCTGTCTTAACCTGTGCCATCCTCACACTTCTTGACACACTGCTGTAACAGAGACACCATACGTGAATGGCTTCAAGAAATAAAACCTTTATCTCACAGTTAGGGACACTAAAGTCCAAATTCAGAGTGCTGACTCTTGGAAAAGGCTTTCTTTCTCTGTGTGTTCTGGTTCCAGAAATACAGGAACCTGGATTCAAAGGACACACTTCACTTTTGGCTCTTAGTTTGTGGTGGTACTGCGCTCCCTCTTTCTCTACTTACGTTTCTCTCTTTTTGTCTCTTATAAGGAAATAAGTAATGCAGACTGCACTCCAAAGAAATTCTCCTTATGTAGGATCATGGCTGTGGTCTGATTAAGGGTACTGCATCCCACCCTAATCTTTTCAACTGTTGCCCTGATTATATCAGGTCACATCATGGGAGGTGACTGCATCATTATAGAAAGGCTTCTAATTCTGCCTCCTTAACATCATAGCAGTTTGGCTTTACTATATTGAGCATAATTACATTCTGAGTTAGGGAGCATCAGAAGTTGGAAGGACTAGGCAGAGTCACTGTACTGAAAAGAATTGGCAGACACGGAACCATGCTAGGAGCTAGCCTGAGATCAAAGAGCTGTGGCACTGCAGCAAGAAGTCAAAACTATAGGGAAGAAATAGGGTGTTGGTGCTGTAAGTGCCACCAAAGAGACTACAACTCCCAGTGATCCCATGGACAGCAGATCTGAACCTTGCCCTATTCTGTGCCAGACCCATAGTTTCTGATACGCTCAATCCTATTGTTACCGAGGTGAAATTGTTGGAAGACGAATCACAGTGTTTCAGCAATAAGATGACAGGCTGACTCATTATCCCAAGAAATCTGAAAGACAACTCAATGCTTGACCAACCAACTGTGTGAATTTCCTATTTGTCTCCATTAAAAACAAAACAAAACCCCAAAACCACAACACCAACAAATCAAAACACTAGATGATCCAATGGAAAGTGGAAATGATAAAAATAAATAATATA
>NW_006400032.1:1741378-1742393 GCF_000299155.1 Elephantulus edwardii
AAGGATGCTTTGGGCAGAATATTAAATGATCCAGGAAGTATTAAAAGAAGATGGAAGGAATATACGGAGTCATTATATAGAAAGGAACTGGCAGATACAGAGGAATTTAAGGAAATAACATATGAGCAAGAGCCTATGGTGATGAAGGAAGAAGTTCAAGCTGCTTTGAAGGAAATAGCGAAAAATAAGGCAAAATCCTTATTTCGATACTTCCAAAATATCGTCAAATCCTTCTGACAATAATGAAAAAATGGCTGAAGCAGTACATTTACAGAAGACAAATATTCAAGCTGGGTTAAGAAGAGGGCAAGGCATGAGGAATATCATTGCTGATGTCAGATGGGTCTGGCTTGAAATCAGAGAATGCCAGAAATATGTTTACTTGTGTTTTATTATGGTGTAAAGACACCTCGCTTGTGTGGATCATAATAAATTATGGATAAATTCAAAGAATGGGACTTCCAGAATATTATTTACTTATGCTCATCTGGAATTTATGTGTAAATCAAGAAGTAGTCCTTTGATGGGCACGTGTTTTAAACATCAGAAAAGCTATGCATCAGGTTGTATCTTTTCACCATTCCTTAAATACTTTGTATGCTAAGAAATTATGAGAGAATAATTAATCTTAATGAGAAGCTGGACCACATGAAGAAAGATGTGGCATAAGAATTGTGGAAGAATCAGCAGCAACCTGTGATATACAAATGACACAGCTTTACTTGTACAAAATTTAAGAAGACTAGAAACACTGAAGTGGAAGGACTATAGCCTTCCATATGGATTACACATTAACACCAAAAAAAAAACAATACTCCCATCTGAATCAGTAAACTGTATTACGATAAATGGGAAAAAGGTTGACATTTTCTAGAGTTTAATTTTATTTTGATCCACAATCAATGCATATGCAAACAGCGGTCAAGAAATCAAATAATGACATACCACACTGAGAAAAATCTATGGCCGGGGACCTTTTTAAAGAGCTCAGGTGCCAAGAAATCTGGAGAACAAC
>NW_006400032.1:1743398-1797850 GCF_000299155.1 Elephantulus edwardii
TGCCTTTGAGCAGTAGTGCTGGAGAAGAGTATTGAGTGTACCATGGACTGCTAGAAAAACAAACAGATTCATCCTGGAAAGGGTGCTCCTTGGAGGCAAGGATTCTGAGGCTCTATCTGACATACTTTGGACATGTTGTAAGGAGGGACCTGTCCTTGGAGAGGGGCATCATGCTTGGTAGGGGAGAGGGACAGCGCAGGAGGGAAAGACCCTCTATGAGGTGGATTGATTCAGTGACTGGGATAATCGGGATGGGGGTGTTGGAGACAGTGCGATTGGCACAGGACAGAGCAGAGTTTAGTGCTTTTGTACATAGGGCCACTATGAGTCGTAAGCGACTCTATGACACATAACAACAACAACAGGAGTAAGAGTGGTAGTTTAACCTTGAAGGAATACCTGGGTCAAGTCAAGGCTTTCTCAGGTGCTTCATATACTTGTGAATGTTGCACAGTGAATACAGACAATTGAGTAAGAGTTTATGCTTTTGAGCTACGGTCTTGGTGAAGAGTTTTCACTATGTCACAGACTAACCAAAGAACAAAAACCATGTTTTGGAAGAAGTGTAGCAGGAATGTATCTTAAAGTGAGGACCAGGAGACATCGTCACGTAAACATTGGATGTGTTGACAGGAGGGGCCAGTCCACAGAGCAGGACATTATGCTTGGAAAAGTAGAGGGTCAATGAAGAAGATGAAGACCCTCAATATCATAAATTGAGTGCATGGCCACAGCAATGGGGCTAAGTAAAGCCGAGCCGGTGAGGATGGCACAGGACTGAGCAGGGTTTCCTCTCATAAGTATGGTTGTTAGGGAGCTCCAGGGGCTTAGTGGTAAAGACTTGCTCTGTTAACACAAAGGCACACAGTTCAAATCCACCAGCTGCTTTGTGGGAAAAAGGTGGGCAGTTTCCTCCTGTGTGATTCATTGCCTCTGAAAACACCCTGGAGGGTCAGCTATGGGTCATTTATGACTCAATGGTACACAAATGAGTGGAAGACAACTTGAAAGCACCTACCACAGCAGCTTAATTAAATAATGCTGAAGACCATGGCCTAAGCAAGGAAAAGACTGCTAACTCAATCGCAAAATGGGCAAAACCACGTGGATTTTAGCTTTTACTAGGAGTGAGATGAATAATGTGGGCCTCTAAGCAAGAGAGTGACATCCTCTTATTAGACAGCTTTGACATGAATGCTGTGTTGCGACTAATTAGAAAGCACCTCAAGTACCATATTGAAACAGTTTCAATTAAATACTAAAATTAGGGCTGCAAGTAGGGGGAAAGGGAATTAAAAATAAGGGGGAAATACAGAAAATCTGACAAGATTTACTGTTACATTTAAGGGATGGAGGTGAAGGAATGTCATGTAATACAAATACAGACTTATTTCTAAAACTTGATTGTCCAATAGAAAGAGTGGAACTGACCACAGGCAATCTATTTCAGTAGGTATTTCAATGTGTCAGGTGTTAGCATGGTATCTGAACACTTTGAGCACAGGCAGAATTTCCAAAGCCGCTATTGTTGCTTGCATTCCTCCCACTAAAAAAACCCCAAAACACCAAACAAAAAAACAAAACAAAACAAAACACAAACAAACCAACCGGAAACAGAAAAGGTTCTAAAGAGAAAGGTGCAAGGACTGAAATAAACATATCTGATGAACTTTCTGTCTTTTTATTAATGTTGCTGTGCTTAAAACCCTCCTGTGAGCTTTTTGAGACTGTTTAATAGAGGTAAGGCCGGTGAAACTTCATGTCACATACTTTGGGCACATTGCCAGAAGGATCAATTCTTTTTTGTAATAATAATAATAAGAAGAAGAAGAAGAAGGAGGAGGAGGAGGAGGAGAAGAACTTGGAATGTACATGGTTTTGTCATTGTTGTTGTATTTCCATTCATTCATTGTTGCACATTTTCCTCCCTGTTTCCCCCACCCCAGTTTGCTCTTTTTCTTTGGGAAAAAAAGTTCTTTCATTATTATACAGCATCCCCCCTTCTGTCCCCACCTCCCGCCCCAGACTACTTTGTTATACAACTCTTATTCTGGACTCTTGTTATACGAATAATACCTAATCATATGTTCCAATATCCCCTCTTTTCTTAGTTTCCCCCCAACCCCCATGTCAGTCCTGTTCTATAACAGCGGCATTATATAGTATTTGTCTTTTTGTGGCTGAGTTATTTCAGTCAGCATAATGTCCTCCATGGTCACCCATTTTATATGAGATTTCGTAAGTTCTTCATTTTTCAGTGGTGCATAATATTTGAGTGTGTGAATATACCACAGCTTCTCTATCCATTTGTTTGTCGATGGGCACTTGGGCTATTTCTAACTTTTTGCCATTGTGAACAAAGCAGCAATAAACATGGGTGTGCATCTGCTTGGGTGGCAGTTCTGGTTTCTTTAGGGTATATTCCCAGTAGTGGAATTGCTGGGTCAAATACTATCTCTATTTGCAACTTTTTGAGAAAGCCCCATACTGCCTTCCATAGTGGTTATACCATTTTACACTCCTACCAACAGTGAATAGTTCCATTTTCTCCACACCTAGACAGCATTTGTAGCTTGCTGCTCTGTTGAATTTTGCTATACTCACTGAGGTGAGATGATATCTTATAGTTGTTTTGATTTGCATTCCTCTTAGAGCTAGGGATTTTGAACATATTTTCATGTGTTTGCCATCTGAATGTCGTCTTTGGTGAAGTGTCTGTTCATATCCTGTGCCCATTTTTCAATTGGGTTGTTTACCTCTATCTTGTGGTGCTTGAGTATTCTATAAATTCTAGATATAAATCCCTTATTAGACAAGTCATTACCAAATATTTTTCCCCAGTCTGTGGCTTCCCTTTTTACCCTGTTGCAGAAGTTTTTGGATGTGCATAGGGATTTGATTCTTAGAAGGTCCCAGTCATCTATTTTATCCTTTCCTGGTTGTAGGTTTTTCAGGATACTTGAAAGACTATTCAAGTTGTGGATTCGTGCTTTTAGGGTTCTTCCAAGCTTTTCTCTAATGAAGTTTATTTTTCTTGGTTTTAGTCCTAGGTCCTTGATCCACTTTGACTTGGTTTTTGTGTATAGTGTGAGATGTGGGTCTTGTTTGAGTTTTCTGCAGATGGTTTTCCAATTTTGCCGATACCATCTGTTAAAAAGGCCGTTGTTTCCCCTCTTAAGTGATTTCATCTTCTTGTCAAAATTCAGTTGGCAATAGGTAGATGGACTGATTTCTGGGGTTCTCAATTCTATTCCATTGATCCATGTGTCTGTCTTTGTACCAGTACCATGCTTCTTGACCACCACAGCAGTGTTGTAGGATTTGAAATCAGTGAGTGAGATGCCTCCTACCTGGTTTCTCTTTTTACAGAGTGCTTTCCTTATTTATGGTCTTTTTCCATTCCAAATGAAATTGGAGATTACCTTTTCCATCTCATTGAAAAATGGAATTGGTATTTGTATGGGATTGCATTGAATGTGTAGATTGCCTTTGGTAGGATTATAATTTTCACAATATTGAGTCTTCGCCTCCATGAACAAGGGATATTCCTCCATTTCTCCAGGTCTCTTTTTGTTTCTTATAGTAATGTTTTGTAATTTTCTTTGAATAATTCTTTTATGTTTCTAGTTAGATTTACTTCCAAGTATTTCATCTTGTTATTAGCTATTGTGATGGGTATTGTTTTTCTTAGCTCTGGTTCTATATTTTGTCATAGTAGAGAAATCCAATTGCTTTTTCTATGTTGATCTTGTATCCTGCCACTTTGCTGAATTCATCAACCATGTCCAGTAGTTTTCTTGCTGATTCTTTAGGGTTTTCTAAGTATACTATCATATCATCTGCATATAGAGATACTTTTACCTCCTCTTTGACAATTGGATACTCTTATTTCCTTCTCTTGTCTTATTGCTACCACTAAGACCTCTAATACAATATTGAGTAGGAGAAGTGATAGTTGGCATCCTTGCCTAGTTCCTGTTCTCAAGGGAAATTACTTTAACTTCTCTAGAAGGATCAGTTCTTGAAAGAAGGCTTCAAACTAGGGAAGGTGGAGGGTCAAAGAAAAAAAGGAAGACCCTCAACAAGATAGACTAACACAGTAACTGTGACAATGGGCTTGAGAATGTCAGAGATGGTGAGGATAGCACAGAATTGAGCAAGGTTCAGATTTATTGTTCATAGGGTCGCTGTGAGGTGAAGTCACCTTGATGACACCTAACACAAACAACACAAAGTCACATCTGCATGGCTGAATAGCATCATTTTGTAATCTCTACTACTAAGCCAGCTTTCATACTAGCCCAAATTAACGCTGCTAAGGATGTATTTCCTCAACAAATGTGTGCAGAGTCTGTAAAATAATGAAAAATACCTAAGACACCTGGCTAAGAATTATCACGTTACATTCACATCTCCCTAGATAAAGGTCTGTCAGCACATCCATTCCAGGCACATATTTTCAGGTTGAAACTTGGCTCAGCAGTTCTAAAGAGGAAAGCAATTCAAACAAAATCTTCCTTTCTCCTCCTTTGTTTGAAGAAACAAATTTTCCCTTCTTGTCCTGATCCAGCTACATCCTACAAAACTTTGGGAATCTTGGGTTTTAGTTTGTTGTTGGTAAAATAAGAAGTGCTTTTGAAAAAACACAATTTATCTGTGCATGTAAAGGTAGAGAGAAACCTTTTGATGTTTGGCGACAGATTTGCTTAAGAACAGAAATGACTTACAGGGTTTGTAAAAAGAGCCAGTGTTGTCTGTTTTTCTCCCCCCCCACATCTTCTCCTCCAGATCATAATCACACAGAAAATTGAAACACTGATACCCCGAAGGGCTGAATTTATCCTGCCTGTCCCTGTAACAGAACAAGAATACCCACAAAGGTGACACTCTCATTGCAAGAATAGACACTAAGTACTTATTTGCTGTGAATTTGAGAAGATACATGAATCTGATAAAGAGACCAGATTAAAAAAGAGCTTTAACTTTCCCCCCAAGTTTTTGATGTAATATCTGCAGAGGGAACAACTCAAAAAGAGTACATCTTACTCTCTCTCTGCTGTGGAGTTGGTTCTCTCATAAAGACCCTTCATTGGACTTCTGATGCTAGAAATCTTAATGGCAAATGGCATGGAACTGTCCATCTTTCTCCTGTGGATCCAAGCCACAAGAGACATGCAGCCTTCTAGATAGCAGCTCAACATCCTACTATGAACTATGTACATCAGCAACTCAACTCATTTGGTATCAAATCAGAACTGACTCACAGCTGACTCTCTAATGGGTTTTCAGAAGCTATAAATCCCATGGGAGAAGACTGCCTATCTTTCCACCAGCAGAGCAGCTGGTGGATTAGAACCTCCTGCTTTTGGGTTGGCAGACAGCTCCCTATCTACTAGGCCACCAGGGTACATCTCCACCTTCGTTCTTGATCTGAGACACTGGCTTTCATTTCCCAGGGACAATATTTCTGGTATCCTGTGTACACTTCAAAGAAGCACATCCAAAGAAATATATACATTTCAGAGGTCGTATTTATAACCTTTTCAGAAAATGATAACTTACTATATTTTTTTGTTCTGCACCTTGCTTTGTTCTCTTGACATTATATATTAGAGCCTCTTCAATATTTGTCATAATTTTTACAGCTTCATGATCTACTTTATCTATTATGTGCAGCTATTTAGGTTTTCCCAAACCTCTGCTGAAGTGGCAGTACTGTTTCAGTAGAAGATTTCTTGCCTTCCATGTAGGAAACTTGGTTTGATTCCAGCCAGTGTGCCTTAAGCGCAGCCACTATTTCTCTCTGGAGGCTGGTGTGCTGCTGTATTGCTGGGCAGGTCTAGTTTCGTCAATATCATCTGCTTGTTGTGATGGTTAAATTCACACATACCTAGTATTTCTGCTTTCTTGGGGGATGTATGTGTGTTTTGTGATAATTTGAAAGATTTCTATTTCAGTTTCAGCAAGTATTTTCTGAAGTCTTATCTTTTTTTTATATTCTCTTCAGTGAACATTGATGACCTTGGCAGTTGCTACTTCCTACAACCTCCCTCATTCAAAGATTGTTGTTTGTTTTTGTTGTTATGTGCCATTGAGTCACCTGCGACTCATCATGATCCTATGTACAACAGCCCTAAACCCTGCTCTATCCCTTGCCAACCTTATTGTCTCCAATACGCCTATCCCCATTATCCCAGTGACTGAATTAATCCATCTCATCAAGGGTCTTCTCTCCTGCACTGTCCCTCTACCCTCCCAAGCATGGCATCCTTCTCCAAGGACTGATCTCGCCTTGCAACATGTCCAAAGTATGTCAGATGAAGCTTCAGAATCCTTGCCTCCAAGAAGCATCCTGGCTTCACCCCCTGCAGGATGAACTTGCTTGTTCTCCTAGCAGTCCATGGTATATTCAGTGCTCTTCTCCAGCACCACAGTTCAAAGGCAGCAATTCTCCTTCTATCATCCCTAGTCATTGTCCAGCTTTCTGATGTATAGCAAGTAATTACAAAGACCATGGCCTTTATCATGCACACCTTGGTCTCTAGACTGACATCATTGCTCGTCAGTACTTTGTAGAGGTCTCTGACAGCAGACTTTCCCAGTGCAATTCATCTTTTAATTTCCTGGCCGCTGGTACCAAGAGTGTTGATAGAGTAGTGGTATAATTTTTCTTCATGTCTACCTCTTTCCGTATAAATATATGTAAATTTCTACAGCTTGATTTGTGACTTTTCCCCTTCTTTTTTTCCCCAAGAAGTATTTTTCATTTTTATTCTATATGTAAAAAAGGTAATTTTTTACTTTGATTATTTTGGAAAAAAACTTTTACATTGGTTTGCATACACAATTTGTATACTTTGTATCCCACATATTCTTTCATTCACATTGGGCTGAGTGAACTCTGTCTCCTAATGACTTACTGCATAAGGCCATGGCTTTACTGTGATTGTGAGTGCTAGCTTCAAGAGCAAATTAATTTCCCCACTCAACAATCAATATATGCTTTGATTCCCGACACTGAATCCTCACCCTGTAACAGCGCTCTTCCCACTTTCTCCGTGCGTTTACCCTTTTCATTCATCCTTTCCTATCCCTTTCTGTCTTCTGAGCTTTATCCCTGGGCAAATAGTACCATTTCTTTAATCAAGTTCTATGGAGTGTGTTATTGTTCACCGGATGTATTTTGAAGGCTTGTCTATTGTTTGGCTGAAAGCTGAGCCACAGAAGTTGACTAAAGGACTATGGGGTGGCTGAATACTGTAGTCCTGGAAGTTTTACCACTGATCAGACCAATGAGCCTGGTCTTCAGTTTATTATTTGGAGCTTTGTTCCACATTTTCCTACCACTCTCTGCAGGGCTCCTGTTGTGGCCCCTTCCAGGGTTGGCCTGCAGTAGTGAATGGCATAATCTAATTCTAGTGTCAGAGCAGCGGTGGCAGGAGCCATTGGTATGTTGGATTTCTTTGTTTCTGTGCATCCTTGATTTTCTCAATTTTCTTTGCTCAGCTCACCCAGAGAGAGACTAATAGTTACATCTTAGATGGCTGGCCACAAAGCCCAGTTTGATTTTTCCATTTTAAGTGATTCTTTTTGAATTCTAATATATCAGAATATTTTCATCACTGAGTAACTGAACACACATTTAATGGAATGTTTAAATAAGAAAGATGTTTATCTCAATAATAAGTCCAGAGGCGAAGTAGTTCTAGCATCTCATCCATGTCATTAGGACCCAGATTTTCCATCTCTTAGGCTGTTCCCTTCCATATGTAGGCTTTGCTCTCCATGTTGACTTGATGATTGTATTTAGAGACATGAATTTACTGTAAAGCTGTGGAAAGAGACAGGATATTGTACATTTCTTCATAAGAGCAAAGAAACATCTGTTCCCTCATGTCTTATTGGCAGAGTTGAATCATATGTACATGTGAACACCAGTCTTTGTCACGTGGCATCATATACCCTTCAAGCTTGGAACTGAACCCACCTCGGAGAGCATCTTCTAGTCAAACAATAGACAGGTCTCCCTGGTGGCCTAGTGAGCAAGGAGTTGCACTGCCAACCCAAAGGCATGTGTTCAGATTCACCAGCTGCTCAGTTGGAGAAAGATGGGCATTTTCTTCCCTTGTGACATAAGGCCTCTGAGAACTGAATAGGGCAGCTATGAGGCAGTTCCACCTTGTGGGCACATAACAACAACGACAACAACAAAAACTATAAGAAATTATTACACCAGGGACAAATCTTCAGCACAATATGAGACCAAAAGGACAACATTTGCCTCAAAATAAAGCTCATCAGTAAGGGAGGGATAACTGGAAAGAAGGATGAGTGAAAAGTTAGTGAGCACATGGGTGGGTGGAGTACTGTCAGTTGAGGGACCACAGGAAATAACACAAAGCCAACTATGTATAAATCGTTGCATGAAAATGAATTTGCTTTGTAAATGTCCACCCAAAATGTAATTTAAAAAGAAAAGAAAAAGACCCAAAATAAATATGCTTAGAAAATTATCACCTGGAAATGAGGAGAGGGTAGTCCTAGCTCTGTCAACAAAAAAGCAAAGGTGTGTGTGAATATATATTCCCAGTGATAATCTTCTACTCACCTTTAAAAAATGAAGTCAGGAACTCTGGTGACTTAGTGGGAAGGCATTTCGTTGCCAACCCAAAGGTATGTGGTTTGAAACCATCAGATGTTCTGAGGAAGAAAGATGAGCAGTCTCCTCCTGTGCAGATTAACTGCCTCTGAAAACCTGCTGTGAGTCAGTTCCAACTTGATGGTACACCACCACCCCACAACCATATGCTTTCTCCCTTTGTTTTTACATTTCAGGACTTACGTTTATTCTGTCCTGTAGCCATAACCTTTCTATTTGTTTTGTTGTTATGTACTGTCAAGTCAGAACCAACTCATGTTGGACCTTCCAGTTGATTTTCAGAGGCCATACACACAGGAGGAAATTGCCCGTCTTTCCCTCAGGTAGCAGCTGATGGATTCGAACAGCTTGCAGCATGCCTTGGCGTTTTTTGTCTTAATTATAGTGAGTTCAGTAGTTACTTTGAATATCTTTTTTCCCCCCCTAACTTCTTTGTTAATTTCTTGGTTGTGGGAAGTTAATGATACCATAGCAATTTCCTTCAGGAAGAAGGGGAAATGGGGAACCAAATCCTTTAGATTCTTGCATGTTTGAGAAATGCTTGTTACCTGTCTGTAAAGTTCTACAACTGATCAGGTATAAAATCCGTTGTTTCACTGAAGGTTTTATCTAAACAAAATGTGGATTGAAAACTATTTCCTTGTTTTGATTCTACTCTTTGAGGACATGAGTTATGGGCATTTTTTTTTCCTTTTCATTTGCTGACTTCCATGTTAGCTCAGTTATTTACATTTCATCCCACTCACTTTGATCATTTACATCTTTCATTATATTGACTTTATTTTCAGAAGTGGTTTATTTTTGAAGGGGCTGTCTCCAGGATGTTCATTTTTCTTTTTCTCTTTTATAAATCTGAACCCTGCTAGCACATAAAGCAGCTCTATTGTCTTGGCTTAGCTTATTTGAGCTCTTGTATATTCACTTTGAATTTTTGATTTATATAGACATTTGCTCATTTCTGGTCTCGTGTTATATTTAGCTACAATTTTGTTTTCCTTTCTCTAGTTCTTAAGTACTTAGAGAAATGGTGAAAGTTATACAAGTGTTCAGGTCCTTCATTCATAGGGTCACTCATCTGAGTCGTCTACAACTTGAAGGCACTTAACAATAATAAACAACAGTTTAAGGTTCCAGTCCTTAGAAATGACATCATACTAAGAGAAGTGGAAGGTCAGAGAAGAGATCCATCCTCAACACAATGGATTGAGACAGTGATTGTAGCAATGGGCTCGCACGTGTCTCGGATTGTGGGGATGGTGTAGGATAGGGCAGGCGTTAGATCTGTTGTCGTAGAATTGCTGTGAGTCATAGGGAGAGCTCTGTTGGCCTAGTGGATAGAAAGTTATGCTACCAAGCCAAAGGTAGGTGATTTTAATCTGTGGCCCTTAAGCCTAGTTTTACTTGGTTTTTGGTCATATATTCTTCTAAGTGGTATATCACTCTGTGCATTTGCTGTACAGAGGTAACTCATGGTTGCTGTGATGCTAAACACTGTGACACTGATGTCTCAAATGCAATAATGGTTACCTATGGTGGACAGTGTTTGGTGGAGCTCTCAGATTAAAAACAGGCTTGGAAGCAGGAGTGGCATCCACTTCTGAAATAGCTTGCCTCCAGAAACCCTATGAACTTGGAGAAGCAATGGAAGTTATTTAAGTGTTCAGGTCTTTTGTTCATAGGGTCTCTATGAGTCATCTACAACTCGATGGCACTTAACAACAACAACAGTTCTTAAGTAATCTCCCCTGCCCCCCAATTTTGAATAGTCATCTTTAAATGAGGCAGGTTCTTTATGGATCAGTTCTTTTTTTCAAGTTTGGTATGGGTAAGGAGCCAATAATGTATCAGAGCCTAGTGAGAGCTGTCTTTATGAGAGGGAATTTAAGTAGAGTATGCTATGTTAGTGTTTACTTTCCTCCCCACTGCCTTGCCTTTAGGCAGCTTTCTAAAAATGTAGCTTGTACTTGATAGTTCTTATTCAAATCCCATTACTTGCTTTCTTTTGTGCCAAGTTTGGGCCAGGAAAGCATACTCTGCCAACTTAGGCACCTGTTATCTTTGTTCCAAACAAGAGATTTTCAGTTTTTCCTGTCATGATATGAACTTTGGAGAACTGTCTTCTGCTGGTTTTGTCCCTGATTTACAGTCACAGGTGCTTTCTGACATCTTTTTGTAGTTCTGTCTCAGCAGTGCCACGGTGATGACATGCCCTATGCAGTGGTGTGCCCTGGCTCTTTTGAAAGCTCACTATCCTTGCTGACCTGTTCAGGCTTGTTGGCCTTTCCTGACAGTTACAAGAATTGGAAAAGTCTAGCTTAAGTAAAGTCTGTTCCCCATCTGTGACTTTAGAGCTACATCATGACTTTCTCTTCTCAGGACCATGAAGATATGCTTGTATTTGTAGCGTAAGATTTCTTGCTAGCAGCTGACATCCCAAATCAAGACAATAACCAACTCTGGTTAAGCAGCATAAACTTCTACACAACAGGATCCATGTCTAAGCATCTAAATTGTTTCATACAGTTGAGTTTATGGTCATAGTTCTGTAGGATAGAAATCTGAAACCAAGGTGTTACCCAGGCATCATTATCAAATCATTGTCATTATCAAATCTCCCTTTGAAAGTTTCAGGGCAGAATTCCTCCTTGCTTCGTTTAGCTTCTGGTGACTCTCACCATTCCTTGACTTTCGCAGCATAACTCTTCATTACTATCTTTGCCTTCTGAAATCTCTTCGTCATTGAATGAAACTTTTCATTGAATCTAGGACCCGCTAAGATTATTTCATCTCAATATTCTTAACTTACTTATATCCACAGAGACTCCTTGTTAAATGAGTAAAGGTTGCATAGAGATAGCCATATATCTGACCTCTACTAACTCCACAAAGGGGCATTGCCCCCATCAACAGCATCCACAATTCCTAACCAATTTCCTTGAGGTCAGACATGCCACCATGCTCCCTTCCTCTTTCCACTAATTCCAACACCAATTTTACTGTTCTGTTGCTGTTGTTATGTGCTGTTGAGTCAATTCTGTCTTATAATGACCCAATGTACAACAGCTTTGAACCCTACTGTACCTTGAGTCGATTGTCTTAGTGCTCTACTGGGTCCTAAATCCATTGCAATAACTTACAGAACACACAGAATGATACTCATGAATAGGGGTTTTATTAGGGAAGTTAACAGGATACAATTTCAGTTGGCAACTGAATTTAAATTTCTTAGTCAGGACAGCTTCTGAAGTGCGTTCAGAGGTCCTCTGTCTTCAGTCTGTCAGCTTTAGGTTAGTGTTACAAACAGTAACAGTAGTAAGCTCTTTACTCCTGCCAGTTATGACATCTCTCCCCCCGTCCCCTACCAGTCCTCCAACACACTCGGGTGAAGGCTCCTGGCTCTGGGTTTGTGGGGTTGCAGTCCTCAGGTCAGCTCTGTGTCTCACGTCCGGTTTCTGGTTCTCTGCTGTGGCAGCTGCTGCTCTTCTGTAGGTTTAACTGGCACAAGAAACTCTGACCCCAGAAGGTGTGCACTGATTCTTTGCTGGTAATGAGAGTCTCAAAACCTGTTAATGAATCTGCTCAATTTACTGATAAGACTGGCGTATCCCCTTATGGACAGGCTAACAAACCCCAACCACACAGTCCTACCCATCTGATGGCAAAGGCAAAACCGGTGGCTAGGAAAGCCATTTGAAAAAGAAATCCTTAACACCACATCTCTTTTCCAGGTATGATCACATTCTCATATCAAAGAGTTGGGATGTAGACATGTGTTTTCGTAGGGTGGTCTTTATAGTCCTCCATGCTGGTCTTTCTTTCTTGGGAGCCTCCTTTTCTGATACATTTGACAGATGTTTATAGAGCACTGCCTTTGTAAATAACAGGGTTCAGAGTATGAACTGTCTCATCCTAGAGTTGTTTATAATTTGACTGAGGGCTCAAGAATTACGTTTCAACATAAAT
This sequence comes from Elephantulus edwardii, assembly GCF_000299155.1. Classification (NCBI taxonomy): domain Eukaryota; kingdom Metazoa; phylum Chordata; class Mammalia; order Macroscelidea; family Macroscelididae; genus Elephantulus; species Elephantulus edwardii. Next base: position 1,756,021 of record NW_006400032.1, read on the forward strand.
ATGGGATAAAACAAAAAACAAGCGGCATCATCTTGACCACTAGTGTGATAATTCTTTTGCCAAGAACTATGCCTTTTTATTTTTTCTGTTAATTTTTTTATCTTCTTTTACCCCCCATTATTTTATTTACAAAATTTTAATACAAATTTGAACACATTCTTTCAATTTTCCTCATCCCTCCCATCAAATTGTATAGTCCAATGATTAAGCCCCTCTCCCCCCTTTACATCCACATACCTTTGCTTCCAGCCTCTCCCACCCATCCTGGATCCTTATACTCTTTCTACAACAATGGTCTTATATTTATTCTTGTGGAACTGAATTAGTTCAGTCAGCATAATGCTCTCCAGTCCCTCCCAAGTCAGGTAATAATTTACAAAGTTATTGCTCCTGTGTGCTGCATAGTATTCCGTTGTGTGAATGTACTATAATTTCTCAATCCATTCGTTTGTGGTTGGACATTTGGACTGTTTCCATGTTCTTGCGATGGTGAATAATGCTGCTATGATCATTGGTGTACAATTCTCAGGTTGTGCCTCAATTCTCATATTCTCAGGGTATATTCCAAATAGTGGAATAGCTGGGTCATATGGAATTTCTATGTTCAGCTTTTTGAGGAAGCGCCAAACTGCCTTCCAGAATGGTCACTCCATTGTACAATCCCACAAAACAATGTATAAGAGTTCCTTTCTTGCCACATCCTCTCCAACAGCTATTACTTGCTACCCTGTCAAACTTTGCCACTCTTAACTGGAGTGAGATGGTACCTCATTGTGGTTTTGATTCACATCTCTCTTATTGCCAGTGATTTGGAGCACCTCTTCATGTGTCTGTTTGCCAGCTGCCAATCTTATTGTTTCTGACACATTTCCCCCTATTACACTAATCACTGAATCAATCTATCTCATCCAGGATATTCCTGTCTTGGGCTTTCCCACCACCTTCCCAAGCATGATGTCCCTCTCCAAGGACTGGTCCCTCCTTGCAATATGTCTAAAGTATGTCAGATGAAGCTTCAGAATCCTTGCCTCTAAGGATCAGCCTCATTTCACCCTCTCTAGGACGAGCCTGTTTGTTCTCTTCGCAGTCCATGTTACATTCAATATTCTTCAGCACCACAGTTCAAAGGTATCAATTTTCCTTCTATCATCCCTAGTCATTGTCTAACTTTCTGATGCATAGTAAGTAGTTGCAAAGACTATGGCCTGGATCAGGCACACCTTAGTCTCCAGACTGACACTGTTGCTCTTCAGTAGTTTGGAGAGGTCTCTGACAGCAGACTATCCTAACGTAATTTGTCTTTTAATTTCCTGGCTGCTGATGCCGAGAGTGCTGATTGTGGAGCCAAGCAAACTGAAGCTAATAATAATCTCAGTCTCCTCACCATCTATCATGATGCTTCCAATTGGCCCAGTGATGAGAATCTTTCTTGTTTTCTTGATGTTGAGCTTCGATCCATATTGAAAGCTGCAGTACTTGACCTTCTGCAGCAAGCACTCAGGTCCTTCTCTGTTGCTGTTAAATGCCATCGAGTTGTAGGCGACCGACTTATAGCTAACCTATGAACTAAAGTCCTTGACAGTTGAGTGACTTTCATCCTTTCTCCTGGTTCACAGGGTTTCCCGAGGCAAGAGCTGTTTAAGGAAGTGGATGCCATTCCTGCTTCCAACTGTTGTTATTAGGTGCTGTTAAATCTGTTCCAACAGTGACCTGGTACACAGCACAAAGGAACTCATGACTTTCTGATCCCATGCCATTCTCACAGTCATTGCTATGTTGGAGCCCACTGTTGGAGCCACTGTGTCAGCCCATCTTATTGAGAGTCTTCTTCACAGACCCACTACTTTACCAACTACATCTCTCTCCAGGGACTGGTCCTTCCTGATAACAGGTCTAAAGTCCGTAAGACAAGTCTTTCCATCCTTGCTTCCAAGGAGCATTTTGTCTGTAGTTCTTTTAAGGTATTGTGGTTTTAACAGTGCTTGGCATATATAGTAGAAGGTCTTGTGGTGTAGTCTGTATGGAGATGTGCTGCTATCCCAAAGGCTAAGCAATTATTATTATATGCCAAGAATTGAAGTAACTTCTTTAATAATGAAAGAAACCTTTAAGTGAATACATGCACTTGTGGCATCCCTAGGGAGTTGTGCTGCTGATGCAAAGGGCACACTTCTCTGGCAGTTTAAATCCATCAATGTCTATAGATAAGAGAGGAGAGGGAGATTTAGATCCGTGAACTCAAACCCACACAGGAAAGAAGTCCATGTGATGAAGGAGGCAGAGAATGGAATGATACAATTATAAACCATGGACAGCTAAGGATCACTGTCCACCACTGGAAGATAGAGGCATGGAGCAGATTCTGTAGAAAGCTAACCCTGCCAACAAATTGAGACCAGACTTTCAGCCAGTTTCCTGGACTATGAGCATATCAGTGTTTGTTGTTTTCAGGCACTTTGTTTATGGTAATTTTTATGACAGCCCTAGCATATGAACCAATGATCTTTCTACCTGATGTAGGGAGAAGAAAAAAAAAAAATAAACCCAACCCTCTGCTCCATCCAGGTCCTGATTTGACCTGGGGCAAGGGGACATGCTTGAAACTGGATGTGAAACTAGAATTTTAAAAAATTAATAGGTTTGAATTTTAAATACTGGAATGAGACTCTTCTAATAACAGAAAGTAATTGAAAAGCTGTGGAATCTGCCCAGATGTTATTAAGAGACAGTAAAATATGATTCAGTGTAGCACAGCTGGCAGCTGGGACTGGAGAAAGTAAAACCATTTCAAGTTTATATTCCATGGAGTGCATACTGTACAATAACCTGGTTACGTATAATTGAGTGGGAAGCCTAGAAATACTATATTCAGACTGACATGGGATGGAGCGTTTCCCACATGATTATTAACAAATGGCTTCTCATACAATTTTCTTAACTGTAAAATGGGAAGAGGTGGCTGATGTCAACTTTCTAGGGAATTAGGGAAAATGACATGATACTGCTCACACTAATAAAAGAGCCATGCAAGCGCCGTGATTAAAGCATTTGTCTGCTAACAAACAGGTCTGTGGCTCAAAGTCACCATTGTACAGAAGAAAAAACAAAGCAGTCTGTGTCTGTAAAGGTTTCCAGTCTTGAGTCAACTTGATGCCCATGAGTTGGTTTGGTTACATGAAAATAGTCGTAGAATAGTATGGTGATATTTGATTTTTATTACCACTAATAAAAATTGTCAAAGGACAATGCCCAACGTGACTATTCCATATAGTTTGCCATAGTTCAAAGTGCTGGATCTGATCATTATTGGCTGTTTTCTGAACCCCAACCTAACTTTTACAATTGACTCAAGCATTGTATATTTTCAAAGCACTTTTTTTGCTTAATTTGGGAGTTTAAATGTGTCTAACTTGAAGCTGGTGCTAGGAAAACCATGAGAAAGGCAGAGAAAGGGCTTCTTGTTCTGATCAGAAAGACAAGGAAGCTCTGAAGAGAAGATCTGAAGCAGGGCTCCTGCCAGCCTCAAAATGAGCCACACACAGCTCGCTGGGAAGACCCTCTGAATGACATAGTCTGGACCATGGCGCCCATTCCTTGGCAACCCTGGCCCTGTGGAGTTTGGCAGGAAGGAGTTTCTGTGTGGCCAGCTAAAGCTCTGCCATTCTGGGCTGGCTTTAACGTCTGCTCCTCACGCCTTCCCCATACCTAACCCAAGCAGGTTTTGTTTGTAAATTGGCCATTATATCTCATCCTTTCTTTTTGGCCATGACCCTACTTCCTCTCCTATTCTCCAACTTGGACAAAAAAGAGGGAGATTTGCTTTGATAAGACCCCATATTTGGCACTTTTATTTATTCATGTGGTTCTAATCTCTCTCTCATTCTGTCCAGAGTCTCACTTCTAGACACTGAAAACCTTCCACTGAAAACGGAAGTTGTGTTGACAAGCCAATGACTATCTGTTCTCCCTGTGGACCTTCAAAGATGTGGTTGTTACAGAGCTCTGCATGGTTAGTGAGAAGACTCCTTCTGCCGAGAGAGGCTGGCTTGTCATTGTTAGCTGGTGGAGCTTGTCATTGTTAACAGTGACATTGTCACTGTCACTGTTAATGATAGCAATGACGAGGTGCTTAACTTCTCGGTGTTGGCATAGTGTGGAAGGGCATTCATTTCAGAAGCTGTCCAGTGTTCATCTGAATTAAAAATATTTCAGAAGTCCTGCACAAGAGAGCAACTTGTCTCTGGCGGAATCAGCATACTCTTAGGTGGTGACAGGCCTCCCGACATCCTCTGTGGGCCTCCAGGAGGCCGGAGGATAGGAAAGACCCAAGACAAGAAAAAAGGAGAAGAGCAAGAAGTGTGCACAGCTCCGTGTATTGAAGGCCTGTTCTGTATAGCCGTGAGTTTTGGTGAGAGCTTTGCATTCATTAGTTTATTTCAGTAGCTTTATATTAAGCCAATGGTTTCTTTAATAGAGAACACTTATGTAGTGCTTACTTTGCACTAGGCACTGCATCAGTAACTTTTAATTTCTTAACTTATAATCTTTATAAGAAACCCATGAGATATGCCATCTTGTCATTCATAGATGGGGAGACTGAGGTGAAGCCAGTAACTTACAAACAAAAAAAAATTAAAAAAAAATCTGGTTTAAAGCCAAAATACTATATTTTTGTTTCTCTTCCCCTCCTCCTCTTATCTGCCATTAATGACTAGAAAAATATTTATGGGTGTAAGGCTTATTATAGGGAGTCGTGATGGCATAGTATGCTGCAATCCTGAAGGCACACAGTTCGAGGGCACCAGCCGCTCTGTGGGAGAAGGATGAACAATCTCCTCCTGTGTGATTGATTATCTGCCTCTGAAAACACACCGGAGGGTCAGCTATGGGTCAGTTCCGACTCTATGAAACACAACAACAACAAGGCTTATTATATTATAAAATCTCGTCTGCTTTTCTAATATTGGTTCTTGTTTGGGAGGCAATTCTTATTACTAGGTGACTGTTGTTTCTTGTGTCATCAGGTGGAAACCTACTCACAGCTGACTCTCTAGCAGGTTGTCAGAGGCTGTAAGTTACACAGGAGAAGGTTGTGTGTCTCCTGCGGAGCAGTGGATGGATTCGAAGTACCTGCCTTTGGGTTGGCAGTGAAACTCCTTACCACTCAGCCACCAGAGCTTCCTAACAGGTGACTTGTTGCTGTGTGCTGTTACACCAGAGCTGCCTCCTAGCTCACTCTCCAGTGGGTTTCCAGAGGCAGTAAATTGCATGAGAGGAGATTGCCCATCTTTCCCCATGAAGCAGCTAATGGAGGTGATTAGAAGTTGCTAATATTTTCTTTATTTGAATAGAGAAAGATGCCCCACTCAATCTGAGTGAAGATAATGTCCTTGGCAGACCTGGGTGCCTTGACTACTGGGTACCAAAGGCTTTGCTTACTCGAGTGCTCATGTATGCATGTGTTCACTCATTCAATCAACAAATACATTATGCATCTATAGTTCTTTGAATTTCATCATTTCAAGATTTCTCAGCTTTGCTGTTGTGTACCATTAAGTTGGACCTGACTCATAGCTGACCCTAAGTGGATTTTCAGAGGCAGCAAATTGCACGAGAGGAGATTTACCGTCCATCCTTCTTCAGCAGAGCAGCGGTGGATTCAAGCCTCATGCCTTTGAGATAACAGCGCAGTTTCTTACCACCTTAGTACTATTAATATTTTGGTCGAGGTAAGTCTTTGTTGCTGGGGAGCTGTCCTGTGCATTGTAATGTGTTTGACAGCCTCTCTGGCTTCTGCTTATTAGAGGCCACTGGAACTTTCTCCGAAATTGAAGCAATTAAAAAAAAAAAGCAACCACTAGATTTTGATTTTGTCACCTATCTGTGATTGAGAACTCCACCACTCTAGACATTTGAGTTAAAACGATTTGTGTTTCAGATTCATGCTTAACTGCAGGAACCATCTGACATTGATGCCTGTCAAATCCAAGAATCTAGTATGTCCTTTTTCTGGTAAAATCAACAAGAAACATCTCTTGTCATTTCAGTGTGCCTAGATGTACAGTCATCTTTTAAAGCAACATGGCCTTTGCTACGCATTGCTGTTACCCAAGCTTCGTTTTCATAGTTCAAATCATCTCCATTAAAATACTTGTTATACATGTTGTTATTGTTGTAATGTGTCATCAAGTCAGAACCAACTCCTAGCTGACTAGCATGTTTTTAAAGACTGTAAATCACACAGGAGGAGACTGCCTATCTTTCTCTTGATGAGACGTGTGTAGATTCTAACTTCTTATCTTTGGGTTAGCAGCACAACTCCTCACCCACTAGGTCACCAGAGCTTTCTATACCTTACATGGTGCCTGGAAACTAGTGGGCACTCCGTAAATGAATGAGTAAACAAGTGTATAAACCCTCAAGGTAGCCTAGTGTAATAGCCTACATTTTAAGAAGGATGTGCTTGAGCCTGGAAATCAATGCTTTCTTTTTAAGCCATAAAATCTGGAGCCTTTGCTCTCAAGTTACTTCTGCAGGCCCTGTTACCTGCACTCTGCTTTAATTCATGCTCTTTCCTGCTCAGCTTTTCTTTTGTTCTGGATTACTGTTTGTTCTTGACCTTCAGATTTTTATGCTAACTTGACCTGTGGAATTTTTCTTAAGTCTCTGGTTTTGGACCAATGGCTCTTGTTATTTTAGGTCGGGTATTTGAGTTTTAGCCTGGCTCTGCTGTTGTTTGTGCAGCCTGTGGCATTTTTGGTCTCTAAGTAACTGGACATTTTGTTAGCTTTGGGGAAGAAAAGCACCACTATAACCTTCAAGGGACTGGAGAAGAGTGGAGCAGAACTCTTCAGGATTGGGGGTGAACACATGGAAGGAATCGGGTTGGAGGATAGAATCAAGTCTAGGTGACATAGGACTAAATTGGAGGAAGACTTTTAACCAAGGCAATCTTACTGATTTTACATCAAGGTGAATGTGGAATCCTGTCCACACAAACAACTCACCGGGACAGAGTAGAACTGTCTGTGGAGCTTCCAAGACTTTATGGAACGTTATGGAAGCAGATCTGCCCCATCTTTCACCTGTAGAGTGACTAATGGGTTAGAACTACCAGCATTTTGGTTAGCACATAAGAGCTTTCACAGTGAGCTTTTTGGCTAGCACTTTGTACCTCCAGGCTCCTTACCTTAGGGAACATAATCTTTTGAAATATTTGAAGGCATACATTGGAAATGACAGCTTATTGTTAAAATGAGAAGTTCTTATTCACAGGCAGTAATATGATTTCAAATAACACGACCTTATTCAGTTACCCTCTCTGCTTTCCATCTTCAGGCTTCTTTATATTAGCCCTGTGAATAAAGCCCAGAGAAGTTATAGAGGAGGAAATAATTTTGACTTTGTATTCAATAGTTATTACTTTTATCCTTTTAAAATTTTGCAAATTTTAAATTTGCAATGATCTTGCTGTTCAGTTTCACATTTCATAAGGCCATAACCTTCTGGAACAGCCACAGATGCAAGAATAAACTGACTTAAAAAAAAATCAAAGCCAAACCTTTGCTCTCAATGGAAATACTTCACAAAACCCATGGCTTGTCTCAGTAAAGCCGGTAGAGTGAGTGTCTCCCCTCTTATATTGGGCCCAGAACTTTCTGGATTTAGTTAAAACTTGACATTTTCTTTCTTTCCTCCTGGAAACACATAGCTTTTACTCTGTCCTAGTAAAGGAAAGGAGACTTAACAGACTGGAAGGCATAATTAGAGATATTGAAGAAATCAGTCCTGTCCAGTGGCCATTTCTGCCCTGGTGGAAGAATCGGGCTGCAGTGGTCAGTATCATAGCCATTAACCATACAGCCACTGGGATTGTGGTCTAGGAATTGAATTTTAAATGTCATTTTCATGAACTTACATAATCATGTGGTTATCATCCTGGATAGTCTGTTCTAGGTCATTGTCTTAGCTTCCTATTGTTCTTATACAAGTTATTGCATGTTTAGTGGTTTAAACAGCAAAGATAGTGAGCTTACTGTTTTTAAAGTTAGAAGAAGTCTGACTTGGATTACGCTGGCAAAATTAAGACGTTGGTGGTGCAGTTTTCCTTTTTGGGGGTTTGAGGGGAGAATTTCTTTCTTTGTCTTCTTTAGCCTCTAGTGAACATCCCTCGGCCATGGCTACCTTCTGTAATCTTCAAAACCAGTACCGTTGCAGCTTCCTGGGCCTTTTTTCTATAGTCCTATCTTCTCCTTCTGCAACTCTCATATACGTCTAGGTGATTGGAGTTTCAATTTGAAGGAGAACGTGAGGCACTCTACTCATGTAAAGATTAAGTGTCAGAAACTCAATGGAGCACTGCTGTGTGTGTGCTTTGTTTTTCTTTCTTCGACATGATCCAGTCCTTAGAGAAGGACATCGTGCTTGGAAGGTGGAGAGACAGAGAGAAAGACCCTTGATGAGATGGATTGATTCAATGACTGGGGTAATGAGGGAAGGTGTGTCAGAGACAATAAGACAAGATAGAGTAGGTTTCAGGGCTATTGTACACAGGCCGCTATGAGTTGCAAGTGACTCGATGGCACATAACAACAAACAATATGTTCCTATCATACGACTATTTAACATCTCAACACAGTGGCCCAGTGATTTGGATTTTTAAACTAATGCAAACCTACTTATTTCACTCAATGGCATTCCTACCCACACAATTTTGTTGGCCTTGTGGGTAAGGATTTGTGTTGCCAGTTGCCAAAGGCAAGCAGTTTCGAACTACGAGAAAGATGGGCCGACTTTTCCCTTGTGAGTCACAGCCTCTGAAAACCCGCTAGATCAACTATGAGCTCATTCTGACTCCATGGCAGTGGCTGACTTTGACCCCCAAAACTCTCTGAGTAAACTTTTCGGGATTTCCACTACTTGATCACTCAGATATCCATTTACCTGTATTGAATAGCCTCACTATGTAAAACTCCTAAATTATGGCTCAGCTCTACTGCTCTCTTTCATTTTAGTAACTGTACTGTTTAGTCCCAGAATTTCAATTAACTTCGGTTTTTGGTTTTTTTATTTTAAAATTACTCCTAAAAAAAAGTAGTTTCTGTTTATTGAGATTCCCATTTGTTTATTAATTAAGTCTATGTTTTTCTTTAATTAGAAGTAAATAGACAAGTTTGGGTTTTTGTTAAAAATTCACAACCATTTTCCTTTAAGATGGTTAAAATTGCTTAAAATTTTGTTTTGTTTTAATATATTATGACTAATATGAAAGAATGCAGCAATTAGGCAAATTGACGAAATATAGCAGATTTTAAATGCCATGAAGAAGCTCCCTGATACAAGAGGATCTTTTGTGAGCTCCTACATGTAGAGGGAAACCTACCCTGTCAATGGGATGTCCTTGTTCAGGGTATGACCTTCAAGCCTTACCTCTTTTGTTTGTTTTAAGGAATGGAATCCCTTCAACAAGTACAATCTTAAGTGGAGGCCTGATTTACAAAATACATGAAAGGGAATCAGTCTCGCTTTTACTACTTCCATTTCCTCTCTTCTAAGAGGGAACCTTTTGTGGTATGTTGGAGAAGGGAAGGCACTGGGTTTCTATGGGATCATAGTCCGAACTGCAGAATCACAGGTTTTAGCACTCAAATAGAAATTAGGGATCATTTTGTTACTATTTACCAGCTGGTGGTTGGAAGACTTGAAAGAACAAAACAAGCACCTTCTATACCAGAGCTCCTAGAAGAGTTTGCAGCCTCTCCTTCTGCACCCTATCAGCCCAAATAGCTGTAAAGATCTGGATGTATCATTTACTCCCAAGATAAATTTAATTTTGGAGAAAGAACGTCAATTTCTATCTTAACAATATTTCAAAGGATATTTTCAGGATCTACACTTTTAATTTCATTTATTTGATGATTTTAGTTTTCAGTACTTTATTTTGTGTGTGTGTGTACCATCAGATCAGATCTTACTGGCACAGGAGGAGATTGCCTCCCCCACCCCCCTTCTCCAGTAGAGCATCTGGTGGATTTGAACTAGGGACCTCTGGGATTACAGTGCAGCTTCTTGCCACTAGGTCACCAGAAGAAACACTGAAGAAACAATTACCCAAGACAAAAGCAAGAGGAGACAAAAGCAAGAGGACATTGACAATGACCAGTTTTTACACCTGGCCAAGTCATCCCCTGTCCCTCTTTACTTGAATTAACATCCTTCTGAATTCCATTTTCATATTTTACTGCTTTTTAAAAACCATAATTATTTTGCATCTCTCTGTATTTTCCCAATACCCCTTCTGTTATTTCTAACTTTGATATAGGGCACCATGCTATCTGGAACATTTTGGGCTTTATATTTATGTTAGCAAGAATGTTATCATGTTGCTTTGAACATTGCTGCATATCACAGCTATTCATTTTGACATCTTTGTAATAGTCCACTGTTGGAGAATAACAGGGTTTGTTTATAAATTCTCTTGATAGAAATTGGGCTTGTTTCTAGCTTCTTACTGCTAACAGGATTGACTATGAATTTCCTTGTATGTGTGTATTTTTACACATGTGAAAGAATGTCTTTTGAGTATTTATCACTAGCAGGTGAACCATTGCATATAGACGTGTGAGTTTTTCACTGTAGATGGTAATGCCAAAATTTTTCCAATCTCTTTAGCTAATATGTGAAGAAAACAATTGCAGTTATTTTCCACTTGTCTCCTGAAGTAACAGCTTTTTGTGACTGTCTGTAAGATCTAATCCTTTTGTTTTTCTCCTTCCTGTGGGGACCAGGATAAAAATCTTTCTCAAGGCCTCTGGCTTTGGAAACAATGATCCTTCACCTGCACTTACCTTTGGGCATCCTTATTCTGGTTGGCAATTGCAGCCCTTGACATCAGCTATAAAAACCACCATTACCTCTCAGGTTCAGTTTCATTGCTGTTTTCTCTAGGGTTGCCATCTTGATTTTCCTAACTTTTTTGAGACCTCCTGGTTCTCTCAAATCTCACTTAGTTTTCTGCTTTCAAGGTCCCCAACTGAGGGAAGGTAACCAAGACTCACTGGTGTAAAGACCGCTGGTCTTTTTCTCCCTATTGGCAGCAAGGGACCCTTAAAGCAGGGACAACATATCCAAATGTCTATACAGGCCACAATGGGACCACTAAAGAATGACCCTTAATTAATCTGATAGAATAAGGAACAGTCATGACTGTGGGTCTTGACCTGACTGTAGAGACAGACTTCTTAGTTCTGATGATTGTTTATGGAAGTGGGGCTTTTCCTAGAATTTAGGATTCCCCACACTACATATAAATATATATCTTTATGTGAAATCTCATGACTTTTTTGTTGTCAGCAATTGATTCGACAGCTGGAAAAACAACACTGGGGCCAAACAAAACAAATGTGACCTAGATTTAGCTCATAGATCACTTATTTGTGGCCTTTGCCTTGAACTTTGGCTTGCGGATCATTTTGGCTGATGTCTACTATCTTCTCTTCTTGGCTGTTTCTGCCATGATGTCATCCACTCTTGGGGGCGACACTGCGTTGAAGTCTCTCTCTTGTCAGGCTGTCCTTGGCTTCCAGATGTTAAAGAGAGCAGCCAGGGTGACGTCTGATGACGTAGGCTTTCCCCTCACTGCTTGCTTAAGAGCTTCTACTAGAGCAGGTGCAGCGAAGCCTGACTTGTTTTGAAGAGAAATGTTCTTTGGAAGTTATTTTTATTCTATTCTGAATGTCTTTTATTCTTCAGTGACTCTGAAATCTGTTTGCACTTGAAGGTTTTTCTTGTTATTCTTACCCAAATCAGGTGGCTCTCACCTTATTAGAAGTTATATTCCCCTCTTATCCCAACGGACTGTTCTTGTTGTTTGGTGCCTTTGAGTCAAGTATGATGCGTAGGGAGCCTATGAATGACAGATATGAACGCCATCCTGTCCTGTCCTGTTCTCATAATTTCTGCTATACTTGAGCTATTGCTTAAGTCATTCTGTCAATCCATCTGGTTAAGTCTTCCTCTCTTTTGCCAACCCTCCACCCATCCAAGCATGATGTTTTGTTCTGAAGAATAGCCTCTCCTAGCAACATGCCCAAAGTATGTGAGATGAAGCTTTGTCATCTTTGACTCCAACGAGCATTCTGGCTGCACTTTCTCCAAGACATACCTGTTTGTTCTTTTGGCAGTCCAAGGAGTATTCAGTACTCTTCTCCAACACCACAGCTCAAAGGCATCAATTATTCTATCATTTTTAGTCATCATACACCTCTCAGATGCATAGTAAGTGATTGAAAAGACCATGGCCTGAATAAGGCACACCTTAGTCTTCAAACTGATAGTATTTCTCTTTAGTGAGAGGAGAGGTCCCCGACTGTAGACTTACCCAGTGCTATGTGTCTTATAAAATCCTGACTGCTGCTGGTACCAAGGATGTTGATTGTGGATCCAATCAAGGTGAAGTCATTGACATTTTCAATCTTTCCTCCATCTATCATAATGCTGCCTATCGACTCAGTGATGGGAATTTTTGTTTACTTGATGCTGAGATGTAATCCATATTGAAGGCCATAGTATTTCATCTTCTGCAACAAACATTTCAAGTGATCCTCAATTTCAGCAAGCAAGGTTGTGTCATCTGATTAATGCAGGTTGTTAATGAGTCTTCCTCTGATCCTGATGCCACGTTCTTCTTCATAGAGTCTAACTTCTTGAATGATGTTGAAGACAATACGAACTCGACATACATCCCTTATTCTGTTCATACAACTATCATGATAGACCAGGGGCTAAAATAACAACCAGAATCTTTCTTTAAAAACTATATGTAACAAGCTCTCCACTGAGTTGATTCAGGGGAGCCTTCTTTGGGTTTCCAAGCCTGTAGATCTTTATGGGAGGAGACTGCACCTCGTTCTCCCATGGAGTGGACGGTGGAATGAAGCTATTGATCTTTCAAGTGGCAGCTCAGCACTTAACACGCTGTACCACCGGGGCTCCTTGCTAGTTTGACTTATTTCATATGCCCATGAAAATTGATCAATGAATAAGAAAGACCATAGAAGCATTAGTATTTTTGAGCTATGATACTGATGAAGAATATTGAATATACTGTAGACTGACAAAAGAACAACAACAGTTCTTTCCTGAAAGAAGTGCAGTCAGAATGTTCCTTAGAAGTGAGGCTAGCCATACTTCTTCTCATATACTTTGGGCACGTTATAAAGTGGAGCCTGGCTCTGGAAAAGGACATCATGCTTGATAAGTAGAGGGCAATGAACAAAAGAGAAAATGCTTAGTGGGACAGAATGACACAGTGACTGCCACAATGGGCTTAATCACAGAAGAGTATGAAGATAGTGCAGGATTGGAGAGGTCTTCATTCTGTTGTGCGTAGGGTAACTATGAGTTCGAGGTGACTTGGCAGTACCTAACAAAGAATACCAGAAGAATGTCTATCTGTGTTCCATTGACTATGCAAAGGCTTTTGACTGTGTGGATCACAACAAGCTGTGGCTGACTCTGAGAAGAATGGGAATCCCAGAACATTTGATTGTGCTGGTGCGAAGCCTATACTTGGACCAGGAGGCAGTCGTCAGAACAGAGCAGGGTAACACTGCATGGTTCAAAATCAAGAAGGGGATCCGTCAGGGATGTATTCTGTCTCCATACCTTTTCAATCTGTATGCAGAACAGATCATCCGAGACGCTGGGCTATACGAAGAGGAATGTGGCATCAGGATTGGTGGAAGAATCATCAACAACCTGCATTATGCAGATGACACAACCCTGCTTGCTGAAACTGAGGAGGACCTGAAACGCTTGCTGCAGAAGATCTAGGACTACAGCCTCCTATATGGACTGAAGCTAAATGTCAAGAAAACAAAGATTCTAACCACTGGGTCAATTGGCAGCATCAGCATGGATGGTGAGGAGATTGAGATAGTTAACAGTTTTAATTTACTTGACTCCACAGTCAACGCTCTTGGTAACAGCAGTCAGGAAATCAGGAGACGAATTGCATTGGTAAAGTTGGCTGTGAGGGACCTCTCAAGAGTACTGAAGAGCAACGATGTCAGGCTGGAGACTAACGTGCCCCTGATCCGGGCTATAGTCTTCACAATTATGTGCTATGCATCAGAGATTTGAACAGTAAATAGGGTTGATAGAAAGAGGATTAATGCCTTTGAGCTCTGGTGCTGGAGAAGAGTGTTGAATATACCATGGACTGCTAGGAGAACAAACAGGTTTGTTCTGGAGAGGGTTCCCTGGAGTCAAGGATTCTGAAGCTTCGTCTGACATATTTTGGGCATGTTGCAAGGAGGGACTGGTCCTTGGAAAGGGACATCATATTTGGCAGAGTGGAGGGGAAGTGAAGGAGAGGAAGACCTTTGGTGAGATGGATAGATTGTGTGACTGGAGAGGTGGGAATAAGTGCATTTAAGATGGCTAGGTTGGCACAGGATAGAACAGCATTTAGAGCTCTTGTACATAGGGCTGCTATGAGTCTCAAGCCACTCGATGGCACATAACAACAACAACAACAACAACAAATCATTTGCTATTTCAGCGTTCTTCATAGCTACCATTCAGTGGATTGCTGTTGGTGTTGTTAGGTGCTGTTGAATTGGCTATAAAACCCTTAGCAAGCCTAGGAACAGCGGGTCGGCACCTTGCCCTGTGTTAGGCCGTCCTCACTATCTCATATGATTGAGCCCATTGTGAGAGTCACCGTGTCAATCCACTTGTTGAGGGGCTTCCTCTTTCTCTGGCCTTTTACTTCTCCCAGTATAATGTCCGTGGCATTACTTATGTTTATCATGTTGTTCAACTATTACTATTATCCATTTCCAAAATTTCCCATCACATGGCAGTTTTTAGTTTATTATTTAGGAAAAAAAAGTTTTTAACCATCTCATTATCTTAGAAATGTTCCCACCTTTTCCTTTCCAGATTGTAGGCTTTTGAGCATTTGAGCTTAGCTTTCTTGAAACAGAACCTCCTTCCCTCCCATTTCTCTTGGTATTTGGCACATTCTAAGAGTGGACGAAGCTGTCAAGGATTTCATTTTACTTGGATCTTAGAATCAGTACCCATAGCAGTAGCAGTCAAGAAATTCAAAGATGTGTTGCCTTGTAGAAATCTGCTATCAAGGACCTCTCCAAACTGCTAAAAGGCTATGATATTAATTTAAGGTGCACCTGATCCAGGCCATGGTGATTTCAATTGCTTCCTATGCATCTGAAAGGTGGACGGTAAATAGTGGAGACGAAAGAAGAATTGATGTCATTTGAATTGTGGTGTTGGTGAATAGTACTGAATTTGCCCAAAGTACGAACAAATCTGTCTTGGAGGTAGTGCAGTTAGAGCGTGTTCCTTAGAAATAAGGGTGGTTAAACTTCATCTCACATACTTTGGGCATGTTGTCAGGAGGGGCAAGTCCTAGGAAAATGACATCATAGTGGGAAATTAAAAGAGAGAAAACTCCTCAACACGATGGGTTGACACAGTGACTGTAAGAATGGGCTCAAGGATATTGGAGAGTGTGAGGCCGGGGAAGGATAGGTGTGTTGTTCATAGGGCCACTATGAGTTTAGTTGACTCAATGGCACGTAAGAACAACAACAACAACAACAATGGTGGATAAGGTTAATATGATGCTGGTAAACTAAGAAATCACTTCATAGATCCCGACTTTCTCTATTCTTGAGTCAGTATTAGGTTTAGATATTTTTTGTGCAAATCTTGCAGGTCTGTCAGGTGTGGTGTTACACAGATGAGGTTTCTGAGCTAGTGGAGCTAGAGCAAGCTGCTAATGAACACAGCATCTGTTAACCCAAGGAAAGCCTCATGGCTCCTGTGTCCAGACAAACGCATGCTCTCAGGCACACGAGTGTTAGATGAGAAAGTGAGCAAGTCCCGCAACACTTGCCGGGCAATGAACTCAGAGCACAAGTCTCTGGCTATGACAAGAAGTGTCACCCATGGATAGAGTGAGCAACTATATTACCTTCATGCAGGGAGAATATTTGCTTCCTGTGAAATCTCCCACCCTATGTAATGACAGGCACATTAGTTGTAAATACTAGTTGGAGGTTACTAGTTTGGTGGTTTCTAAAATATCTGGCAGAAGGGATAGAGTCTTATTGTTAGCAGAGCTGGTTGGGGTGGAGCCCTCAAAGTAAGTTGAAACTCCCTGACTATGCCAAAGAGCTTTGTATAAATCCATGTTTGGTAAGGGGCCATGCTCATGAACCTTAAGACAACAGTTTCTCCCCATGAGGATGGCTAAAGGTCAGAGAGAATTGTGTGTGGGCCTCCGCTCACAGACACTTGTCCTGTTGACTGCCTTATGTGCTTGTATATTTGCTCACTCTAATTTCACATTTCTTGAGTATTTGCCTAGAGACACATTCTTTATGCTAAGAACAATATTTTCCAGCTGTACTTATTTTTTCAAGGATGAGGTTTTAAAATGTTATTATGAAATTTATTGCAATGAGGACCGTATAATGAAATATCCCTATGAACACTGTTGTATGTTATTATGAGTTAGAACCCACTCCTAGTCTCCAGTGGGTTTTCACAGGTAATAAATCATATGGAAGGACACTGACTGTCTTCCTTTCATGGGCCAGCTGGTGGATTTGAACTGTGTGTCTTTGGGTTGGCAGTGCAACTCCTTACCACTAACCCATCAGAGCTCCCTATCTCTGGACTTCATAATTACCAATATTTGCCATATTTGCTTTTCCTTCCTTTTTTATTTGCTAGTGCTATGCCACTCCTAAATATTTCAATAAGGTTTGAAGACTAAAGTGTTGCCTGATTTAGGCTACAGTCTTTTCAATCACTTCCTGTGCATCTGCGAGCTGAACAATGATGAAGCGTGACAGAAGAATTGATGCCTTTGAGCTATGGTGCTGGAGAAGAGTTCTGAGTTTCCCATGGACTGTCAAAAGAACAAACAAGATATGTCTTGGATAAAACAACTATGAGATATCATTTCACCCCAGTCAAAATAGCAAAATTTAACAGAACAGCAAGCAACAAATGCTGGCGAGGTTGTGGAGAAACTGGAACCCTGATTCACTGTTGGTGGGAGTGTAAAATGGTGCAACCCCTGTGGAAAGCAGTATGGCGCTTTCTCAAAAAGTTGCAAATAGAGATACCATTTGACCCAGCAATTCCACTACTGGGAATATACCCTGAAGAGACCATAGCTGACATCCAAGCAAATATATGCACACCCATGTTTATTGCAGCTTTGTTCACAATAGCAAGGAGTTGGAAACAACCTAAGTGCCCATCAACAAACGAATGGCTAGAGAAGCTGTGGCATATTTGCACAATGGAATATTATGCTGCATTAAAAAACAAGGAACTCATGCAATATTATTCAAAATGGTTGACTCTGGAGAACATTATGCTGAGTGAAATATCCCAGTCACAAAAGGACAAATATTACATGATGCCACTGTTGTAGAATGGGACTGTCCTTGGGGTTGGGGAGAGACTGAGTAAGATGGGTTCAATAATGTATACTGCACTGAAACAGAGGAGGGAGAAAACTGTTTAAAAGAGATATATAACTAGGTATTTCTGTCATCACAGGAGTCTAGAGCGAGGGCTACATGGTGGAGGGGACCTGGGGGAGGGTTTGTAAAACAATGAAAGAATCTTTTCTTTTACTTTTCCATAATTTTTGACTCATGTACTTATAACTTGTTAGTCAAATTTGTGTCTTCTAGGTTGCAACACCCCCATGATACATCTTCAAGGATATGAACATGTACGGCCAAGCACAATCAATAAGAGTGCATCTAAATTCCAAAATCAATCTCCATAATAGTCTATGTGTTTCCTACTGCCAAAGGGGCCCTTTAGAGTAGTGAGAGAAGATCTTCACCCTGAAACCCACAGCGTCCCTTTTCAGCAGGAAGTAGCTAAGAGAATATGCCATCCCCTTTTCCTTATGACTCAGGGTGAAGTCTCTCTCAGGGAGGAGTGATAGGGAATGGCAAAGGACACACTGACAAAGAAGATTAATCAGAACTGGCTTTGACAAGCACTGTGGCATTTGGACAAGAACAAACTGGGAGGAGGGTAGAGAGAATAGTGCAACAATGAATGAATGGAAACCCAAAATCTCTGTAAATGTTTATGAAAATTAATAAAATATAATTATAGAAAAAAAAACGATATGTCTTGGAAAAAGTGCAGCTAGAGTGCTCCAGCTCACAGACTTTGGGCTTGCTGTAAGGAAAAACTATTCCTTGGAAAAGAAAATTCTTGGAAAAGTGAAGGGACTGTAGCAATAGGTTCAAGTGTGTCTGATATGATGAGGATGGCACAGGACAGGACAGGACAGGGTTCAGGTGTGTTGTTTATAGGGTCACTATGAGTTGTAGTTGACTCAATGGCACCTGACAAGAACGTCAACAAGTATTTCTCAAGTAAATGAAAGTATCATGAAAAATTACAATATTATCATAACTGCTA
Organism: Elephantulus edwardii; assembly: GCF_000299155.1. Lineage (NCBI taxonomy): Eukaryota > Metazoa > Chordata > Mammalia > Macroscelidea > Macroscelididae > Elephantulus > Elephantulus edwardii. The sequence goes on from NW_006400032.1 coordinate 1,774,516, forward strand.
TTAAAAAAAATTCTTAACATCATCTAATACTTGGTTCGTATTAGAATTTCTTGATTTCCAAAGGATCTTTTGCTGGTTGTTATGTCTCCTAAACCAATTTTAATCTAAAAAAATCATCTTTGGTTTTTTTCAGTGTGAATGTGGGACATTGTGTTCTTGAAGGGTTAGGCCAGTTGCCTTGGTATAATTTCTTTACTTTGGAATTTTTAAAATTTTATTTTTAGGGATGATTGGTTTGAATGTTTTGCATTTGGTGTGGAAAATGTCCTTGAGTATGAGAGACCACGTCCACAGAGGACATTGGAGTCAACAGTATCGTCGGCAGCAGGGCTGACAAACACAGCCTTATGTGAACACACAGGGCCGTAGTCCACAGAGCTCAAGGGTGTGATCATACTTCCTACTGTGGTGCATCTATTTTGAATAGTATTTGCTGAATAATACGAGAAGAAATAAAAGAAACCAAAGCTATGAGAAAGTTATGATGGTTCCCAGTGGCTGGATAGCTTGAGTGTATTATTTCCTGAAGTCTCTTTCTCTCTCTTGAGGGCAGAGAGCATCCAAAGTTGAGATAAACAAATGCTGAGGACCAAGTGTCAGGGGAGAGGCTGATGACAGATCTTAGGGGTAAGACATGAAAAGAAGACAGAGGGACATACAGTATGTGGATCCAGCTCAGTTCTTCTCTCCTTCCTATAAAAGACTAGAAGTTGTCAGAGAGCCTAGAAAATCCTTTATGACCAGAAAGTTTTAAAGGTTTTTGGAAGATTGGCTCCACTTTTAGCATTTTTAATCTGGAGCAGAAATCCTGACATTTGAATGTTTATTTGAATCGCCCAAGGAACTTAAAAAAAAATACTAGTGATTGGGTCCTCAGGTGATCTGGGCAACAAGATTGTAAAGACTCTCCAGGTAACTCTAAGTTTACATGATTCTAAAATGCATCTGAGTTTGACAACGATTGATACAAGAGTAATGGTATCCAATTATTTTTTCCCTTTTAAACAAGTTATTCTTCAGATAAGCTTTATTGTTGTTGTTAGATGCTATCAAGATGAGTACAACTCACAGCGATCCTAAGAACAATAGACCTGAATCCTGCCCTATCCTGTGCCATCTCTGTCTTCTCTGATACTCTTGAATGCACTGCTGCAGTCACCATGGCATCCATCTCATTGGGAAGTCTTGCTCTCTTTTGCTGACCTTCCAGCTTTCCAAGCATTTATATCCTCTTCCAAGGAATAGCTTCTTCCAGCAGCTTACCCAATGTATAAGAGACAAAGCTTCAACATCCTTGCTTCCAAGGAGAACTCTGGTTGCACTTTCCACACGATACAGATGTTTATTCTTTTGACAGTCTGTGACAGCACTCTTTTCCAACACCACAACTCAAAGGCATCAATTCCACTGTCATCTTTATAAACCATCAAGCTCTCAGAAACATAACAAGTAGTTGAAAAGACCATGGCCCAAAGTGTCAGGCCCACTTCAGTGTTTAAACTGACATCATTACTCTTCATTATTTAGGAAGGTCCCTGACAGTGGACTTGCCCAAGTATAACCATTAGATACCTCATATTGTATTCTAGGGAGTTCTGATGGCCTAATGGCAAGAAGCTGTGCTGAAATCCCAAAGGCACATAAGTCGAATCCACCAATGTTCCCTGAAGAAGGATGGGCAGTCTCACCGCATGCAATTAACTGCCTCTGAAAACTTGCTGGAGGGTCAGCTATGGGTCAGTTCCAACTTGACAACACACAGCAACACCACAAAATTCTGTACTCTAGAGTTGTCACAGACTCCCTCTATCCTTGTTAAGGCTAAAATTCTGGTTAAATCAACCTTTTGCATCATAGGAGCAGTTTTGATGAGAGAGGGAGGTGATCGTTCACCACTGAGTGATGGATAGGGAGCTAGGAACTTCCAGGAAGTGCTCTTTTAATGCATAAGAACTGTGAAACCAAGGAGATTGAACCCAGAAAAAGTATGTTCCCATGAGAAGGGCAGTAATGGTGGTGAGAGGGAGGAGAGACTGGGGATAGAAGTGAAAGGCATTCTTTACGGACAAAAGAAGGTTTTTCATGCATGTGGGAGGATTTTCAGATTTTTATTTTCAAGGGCAATAGTGTTTGAACTAGTTATGAGGAAACAGGAATGCATGAGGGAACACCCATTTTGGTATTCAGCTATGACTAAACAAAACTCCCAGGTAACACAGAAATCTCACACCCTCCTGTCATTCATATTTAATGTTCGGTGTTGCCGAGATAGAAAATTGATTGATATGAGTTTAACTTCTATTTTTTCCCTGTTCCCACTCAGACATAGTAAGTATTGAAATGGTTAGAGGTCTTACAGGAGGGAAAAAAGAATTAGAAGCTTGGAGAGTTACAAAGCTGGATGATCTGTAATTGAATAGTTTGAGTAGAATACACAAATCGAATAGTCCAATGGTAATTAATTTTGTAAAACACAATGTATGGGAATGATTGTATGAAACATAATTTCAATGAAGGAAAGTGGAAGGGAGGCGAAATCTGTATAATAATAAAAAAAGTGATTAAGATCTGGTCGAAGAAAACTCCCTTCGTCATGCCTTGTCCAGTGACACCAAACTCGCGATTCAAAGATGAGCATGGCCGGCCCTAGGTACTATTCTCTGCTTATGTTTCAACAGGCTGGCATCAGTTTCCACACTGTGCTCTTGATTATGCACATCCATACCTCTACGCGCGTGCTCGCACACACACACACACACACACACACACACACACACACACACACACTGTTTTTTAGTTTTCCTCAGCATTCACACTGAGGAGCTGTTCAGAGAAACTTTTTCTTTTGACATTTTTTCTTTCTGGCGTCTGAGTAAATGAAGGAATAACACTAAGGGGTAAATGTTAGTGGGCTTAGTGTACTTTTTTTTTTAAAATTACCTCTTCTAGAAATAAGGTAGGAGGCATCTCGCTCCCTGATTTCAAATCCCACTAAACTACTACCATGGTGATCAAGGCAGCGGGGTACGGGTACAATGACAGACACATGGATCAATGAAATAGAATTGAGATCCCAGAAATCAGCCCATGTACCTGTGGTCAACTGATTTTTGACAAGGAAATAAAATCACTTAAGTGGGGAGCCTTTTTAACAAATGGTGTTGGCAAAATTGGAAAACTAGCTGTAGAAAACTCAAGCGATATCCACACCTCACTCCATACACAAAAACCAACTCAAAGTGGATCAAGGACCTAAGACTAAAACCAAGAACTATAAACTTCATTAGAGAAAAGCTTGGAAGGAACTCTAGAAGCCCTAATCCACAGCATAAACAGTCTTCCAAGCATGCTGAAAAACCTACAACCAGGAGAGGCTACAATAGATGAATAAAAACAAAAGCTCTATGCATAGTCAAAAACTTCTCCAACAGGATAAAAATGAAAGCCACAGACTGGAAAAAAAATATTTGGCAATGACATGTCTGATAAGGGACTTATAAAATAAAAATCTATAAAATACTCGAGCACCACAACAAGATAGAAGTAAACAACCCATTTGCAAAATGGACACAGGATATGAACAGATACTTCACCAAAGAAGACATTTAGATGGTGAACAAATACATGAAGAAATGTTCAAAATCCCTAGCTCTAAGAGAGATGCAAATCAAAACAACTATGAGATATCCTCTAACCCCAGTAAGAATAGCAAAATTTAACAAAACAGCAAACAACAAATGTTGGAGAGGTTGTGGAGAAACTGGAACTCTTATTCACTGTTGGTGGGAGTGTAAAATGGTGCAACCACTATGGAAGGCAGTATGGCGCTTTTTCAAAAAGTTGGAACCATTTGACCCAGCAACTCCACCACTGTGAAAATACCCTAAAGGAACCATAATTTCCACTCAAGCATATGTATGCACACCCATGTTTATCATGGCTTTGTTCACAATAGCCAAGAGTTGGAAACAACCCAAGTGCCCATCAACAAACAAATTGCTAGAGAAGCTGTGGTATATTCACACAATGGAATACTATGCTGCATTGAAAAACAAAGAACTCAGGAAATAGTACACAAAATGGGTGACCCTGGAGGACATTATGCTGCATGAAATATCTAAGTCACAAAAAGACAAATACTGCATAGTACCACTGTTGTAAAGTGGGACTGACATAGGGGTTGGGGGAAAACTAAGAGGGGATAAACAATGTCTACTGCATTGAAACAGATGAGGGAGAGAACAGTTCAGGAGGAATATAGGATTAGGTATTGTTGTCACGACAGGGGTCCAGAATGAAAGCTGCATAGTGGAGTGGACTGTGGGGGTGGGGTGGGGGGAGGAAGGAGATTGTATAACAGTGGAAAGAATTTTTTTTTTTTATTTTTCAAAGAGAAAAGCAAACTGGGTGAAGGGTGGGCAGGGAGGAAAGTGTGCAACAATGAATGAATAGAGATTGCCCCCCCCAAAAATAACAAATGAGTCTTTCTTGGAGATAATGCAATCAGGATGCTCCTTAGAGGCAAATATGGTGGAACTTTGTCTCACTTACTGTGGACATGCTGTCTGGAAGTAAAGGACATCATGGTGGGAAAGGTGAAGGGTCAGAGAAGGATGTTCAACAAAATTGACTAATACAGTGGTTATAACAAAGGAGTTGACCGGATCAGAGGAGGTAAGGATACAGCAGAGTAAAGCAAGGTTCAGATTTGTTGTTTGGGGGATAAAAAAAAGGACTTATAAATTCTCCAAATGGTGAGCTACTCGGTAGGGTATTGCACTGCCAAGCCAAAGACAGGCAGTTCAAATCTACCAGCTGTTCCAAGGGAGAAAACAATGAGGCAGTAGCCTCCCATGTAATTCACAGCCTCTGAAATCTTGTGAAGGGTCAGCTATGAGTTGATTCCAACCAGTGGTAATGATAAACCACTTCTCAGATCTTTTGAATGTGACTTTGATTGTTACTCTAATGTTGTCACTGTCCCTTTTCTTTTTCATTTTCATTCTTGCTAGGTGGATGAGGGAGAGAGTAAAAAATGAAAAATGAAAAATGATTGTAACAGAAGTACCACAAGTGGAGGGCTTTAACAAACAGGTTTATTTTCTCACAGTTCAGCTCAACTCTCTGCCATTGAGTTGGAACTGATTCATAGCTGGAACCGCCTGCTGATTTTCAGAGACTGTCAATTGCCTGGGAGGTGATTGCCTCTCTTTCACCCTCCGAGCAGCAGGTGGATTCAAACTGGCTGTTTTTAGACAGCTGTTGTTGGGTGTCTTCAAGTTGACGCTGACTTAGCAACCCTATGAACAATGGCTTTAAACCTTGCCTTATCCTGTGCTATCCTCGTTGCTGTCCAACTTTCTCTACAGCTGCTACCAAGGGTGTTGATTGTGGATCCAAGTGAAATGAAATCCTTGACAATTCCAATCTCTCCTCCATCTATCATTAAGCTGCTCCTTGATTGAATGGTGAGATGTTAAAATGTAATATATCTTGAAGCTTGTAGTCTTTCATCTTCTGCAGTAAGGGCTTCAAGTCTTCTTCATTATCTACGAACAAGGTTCTGTCATCTATGTTATTCAGGTTGTTGATGATTCTTCCTCTAGTTGTGAGGCCACATTCTTCTTCATGGAGTCCAGCTTCTCAAATGATCTCCTCAGCATACAGTTCGAATAGCTATGGAGAAAGGATGTAATCCTTGTGCACATTGTCCTGTATTTTAAACTATGGAGGGTTCCCTTGTTCAGACAGCTGCTCCTTGGTCAGTATATAGCTTTCCAATCAGAATGAGTAGGTGTCCTAGGATGCCTATTCTTTTTCATATTATTAATAATTTATTATGATACACACAGTCAAATTCCTTTTTATAATCAATGTTCTGTGCAACAAGAGCCCCCTGACATCAGCAATGATATCTCACATGACTTATTTCATTACTATCACATGCAAGCCTCTTCTGAAACCAGCTTCAATTTCTTAATTCTCCTTGTTGTTATACTATTTACTTGCATGTGATATTAATAAAAATTGTTTGATGAATTCACATTAAGGTATTTCATTCTTTTTTTTAATGAGAGTAAATAGAAATTTCTTTTAGTCAGTTGGTCAAATAGTTCTCCTTCAGATATGGTGGCACAGGTTGGTGAGCATGTGCAGGGTGGCATGTATTGAAACAATTCAATTGACATTCCACCAATTCCTAGGGTCCTATTTTCTGTAAATGCTTTTAGTGCAACTTGAACTTTTCCCTTCATTACCGTTGGCTCTTGATCACATGCTACTTAAAATGCTTCAGGATCTACCAATTATTTTTGGTACAGTGACTGTGTATTCTCTTCATTTTCTTTTCATGTTTCCCAGTTCATTCAAGGTTTTGCTGTAGAAAATTAGAACCACAATAAGTTATCATCTCACTCCAGTAACAGTGGCAAAATTTAACAGGGCAGCAAGTAATAAATGTTGCAGAGGATGTGGCAAGAAAGAAACTCTTATACATTGTTGGTGGGATTGTAAAGTGGTACAACCATTCTAGAAGGCAGTTTGGCGCTTCCTCAAAAAGCTGAACATAGAAATGCCACACGGCCCAGCTATTCTACTACTTGGAATATGCCCTGAGAAAATGAGGACTGAGGCACAAGTGGAGATTTGTATACCGATGTTCATAGCAGCATTATTCACCATAGTAAGAACATGGAAGCAGTCCAAATGTCCAACCACAAACGAATGGATTGAGAAATTATGGGACATTCACACAATAGAATACTATGCATCATGCAGGAGCAATGATTTTATAAATTACCTAACTTGGGAGGAACTGGAGAACATTATGCTGAGTGAACTAACTCAGTCCCACAAGGATAAATATTGTATAAAACCATTATTGTAGAATGAGTACAAGGATCCAGCAGAGGTGGGAGAGATGGAAGCAGAGAGATGAGGATTTGCAGGGGGAGGAGTGGATTAATCATGGGGTTATACGGTTTGATGGGTGAGGGTGAGGGAAATTGAAATAATTTGTTTGTTCTCTAAAACAATGTATTCTAATTTTGTAAATAAACTAATGTAAAATTTAAAAAAAAGGTTTTGCTGTAGAATCCTTCATTATTACAAAGCTTTATCTTTACTTTGCTAAATCTTTTTTTTTTTTTTTTTGGTACCTCTCTCTGCCAAGTGCTTGACTCTTGATGGAAAAGGTTGGCTGTTGAAATCATCAGCCACTCCATGGGAGGAAGAGGTTGGAGTCTCTTTTTGTAAACATTGTAAAGATTGGATACTTATGAGACAGTTCTACTATGTCTTATAGGGTTGCTTTGAGCTTGAATAAAGTGTACATTAGTGGGTTTGAGTTTGGTTCCATTCTTCCCAATCATCAGACATTGGTGACATCTTTACTCCTACAACAATATTACCTAATTGTGACTATTGTTAATACTGAAGAAGAGGTGAAATTTATAGAGTAGGGATATTAATCCTTCACTTTATAATTATTACCCGAAGACTTAATTTATTAAGGTCCTCACTTTTTCAGCTTGAGGCACATTTTTATTTCCCTTTCATTATTTTTAACAATGAACTTTAAAAAGTTACTTAATAAAGAAGTTAATAATGAAGACATGGTTCAGTCCTTTCTTAGAACAGTTCTGTCTAATAGAAATATAACACCACTCTCATATGCAATTTAATTATTTCTAGTAGCAATATTAAAAAAATTGCAAGTGAAATGAATACTTTAAATAATATATTTTAATTTAATGTATCAGTAGAATCATTTCAATATCACTGTAAATAACTTATTAATAGAATATTTCACAATCTTCCTCTACCCTACAGTTAAATAGTGGTATATATTGTATTTCAAGTCTATCTCAGTTAGGTGTAGCCACATTGCAAGTGCTCAACAGTTAAGTGTATCCAATGCAGGCTTAGGAAATTTTTGAGTAAGAAGAATATAGAGTCATGAACTTGGACTCAGTTTTATTTTGACTGGTTTCTTATGGCAAATATGAAAACTAAACAAATGACAAGCCATCTCTCCATCTGGCTTCTTTAGTGTTTTCTAATTCCATAATTGTTACCTACAATCTTGCCATATTATAGGTAGACACTGTATACCTTTAAGAAGTGCTGTTGACACTCTTTCATTGACCCTCTGCATTTCCAATGCCTTTTTTCTAAGGACAGGCTCCTGATAGCAAACACAAAGTATGTGAGGAAATTTCATCAATGCCACAATTCAGAAGTATCTCTTCTTTCCTCTTCTTCCTTATATGTTGTCCAACTTTCAAGTGCATAGGAAGGAATTGAAAAAAAACCACCCTGTAGTTTGCTTTAGGTGCACCTCAGTCTTTAAACTGACATCCTTGCTCTTTAGCACTTTAAAGAGGTCCTTAGGAGCAGATTTTCTCAATGCAACACATATTTTGCTTTCTTGACTGCTGTTACCGTGGCCTTTGATTGTAAATCCTAGAAAAATGAAGTAATTGACAACATGAGCCTTTTCTCCATCTATCATGATGTTGCCAATTGCTCCAGTGGTGAATATTTTTGTTTTCTTGATGTTGAACTTAGAGAGTAGTGAGAGAGGAAGATTCTAATGTCTTTGATTGACACAGTGACTAATATTTTTGATTGACACAGTGACTACAGCAGTGGACTTGAGAATGATGAAGATTGTGACATATAGTTACACACAGTATCAGTTTTTCTTTCTCAATGCTGTGAAGTTGGAACCAACATGTAACTGACTCTCCAAGTTATGAGCTGGTTCCAACTTCATAAAAATGAGAAAGATTGATAATGTGTGTAACTATGTGCTGTATCAATAACATTAACTAATTGTCCTTGTGAGAAAGACGATTATTTGTGGCACTTCATCTCCTTCATCCCCAATCTTGCATTCTCCAATCCTTTCCTTGACTAAATTCTGTTGTTTCTGACTCCAAAGTATTTGCGTATCAGACGTCCCCCAGTCACTACTGCCATCTCTGGCACAGGCTGTGGGCACCTGGACTATTGCAGTTGCCTCCACCTTGATTTTCATCCAGTTCAAGCTTCATGCTGCAATCTGCTCTTTAAGCTAAATCCTAGCACGTCACTCTAAAGAAGCTCACAAATTTCACCTAAAGGGTTTTCTCTTATTTATTTTTTAATATCTGCTGCATCCATAGTTGTGTCTGTTTTAAAATCCTAATATTGTTAGTGTCTTCTGTTTTTCTCTTTCACGCTTGCCAGAGGTGCGGCAATTTTATTGAATTTTGCAAAGAACCAATATTTGGCTTTGCTCTTTTCTTTTATTGGGTGTTTACTGTCTCTATGTCTGATTTATTATTTTCCCTCTCAATTTTGTATTTATTCATGTACTCTTTTCCTAATTCATTAAGTTGAATTCTTCACTCTTTATGATTCCAACTTCTCATATTTTCTAGCTGAATTCCAACTCATCACACGATGAACTGAATAGCACTTTTTTGTTTTTAATTTTTAAGTTATAAATATTTTCTAATTTTCATTATTTTCTAAAACAGGCATAAGTTAGAAGCATATTTAGAATTTTTAAACTACATAATTTTAAGTTATTTTTATGGTTTAATAGAAATTGTGCTGCCAACCCAAAGATAGGTGGTTTGAACCTACTAGTAACTCTGTGGGAGAAAGATGGGCAGTCTCCTCTCATGCAGTTTACGGCCTCTGAAAACATGCTGGAGGATCGCTGGGGTGGTTCCCACTGGACAGTAAACAAAAAACAGCAGTAACAACAACTTCTTATCACATAAGGTAATATCTGACAATAGAAATTTGTTTCAAAGCCTCTGACTGACTGACTGAAATTTGTTGAGATCTAGTTTGTGGTATGGAATAAGATTAATTTTAATAAGAATTTCATTTGTGTTTTGAAATAATATCAAACTGTTAGATGCATTGTTTTATAGGTACAGCTCAGACTAAGTTTACTCTTTGTTAAAATTTTTATATAGTTTTTTTTTTTTTGCTGTCAGCTATTGAGAAATTATATTAAAAACTCTGATGACTTAGTGGTAAGGAATTGCAACACCAAAGCAAAGGTATGTTGTTCTAATCTAGCAGATACTCTTGGGGAGAAAGATTGACGTTCTCCTCCCATGCAATTTACTATCTCTGAAAACCCATTGCAGGGTCAGCTATGGGTCAGTTCTGACTTGATGGAACACAACGATACAGTGTATAGATTTATCAATTTCTGTGTAGTTTGGCTTTTTTCCGTATAGATCTACTTCTTCTTGTTGTGTGCCATCAAGTCAGAATTGACTTATAGCTGCTTCTCCAGCAGGTTTTCAGGGGCAATAAATCATCTGCGAGGAGATTGCCCAACCTTCTCCTCCAGAGCAGCTGATGGATTTGAACTACCTGCCTTTGGAGTTGCAACACAAGTTCTTACCATTAGGCCACCAGAGCGCTGTCTATATCTGTTTACCGTGCATTTGTAGATAGCTCTGGCTTTGCTAACACAAAGGTCGTGACTCTATGGTGGTTCAAGTCCATCAGTGACTCCCGGAGAGAAAAATGAACAATCTCCTCTCATGTGATGCTTAATCTCTAAAATTCTACTGGAATACTAGCCGTGTTCTGGTTCTAACTCAATGGCAATGAGTTACTGTGTGTGTGTGTGTGTGTGTGTTTTAAAGTTGCCCTTACTATTTTGTTATCCAACATTTATAATTTAGAATAATAATTTTTACAACCCCTACTTTCTAACTTCTTGGTGCATTGATAATGTATGCCTGGCAGTAATGAAAGCTGAGAGGTGCAGTTAAAGTACTACTGTGTGTAATATTTCAAGTGATGTACCAGCTTGCGTGAAACATCATCATCAGTGGACTGGCAGTCATGTAACGATGATTTTTGGCAATTATGTATTGAGGTAATTGGACAATTATAACGCAGTCATCTTCTGTTTGTGATCTGGTGTAGTCATTCTCTATTTTTACAAACTGCCTGTTTTTACATAATGTTCAGTTCTTTGGAACTTAACCTGTGTCCACTCAGTGAGGAGTGGGTATATTTTATTCTATGTCATTAAATGCATCTACACATAAATTTGTTATATTTTGCTGAGAAATTAAACCTATAATATAGCGATCTTATTTATATCTAGTTATCTTTTGCCTTTAAGTCTTTTTTTTATGAAATTGAGAAGTACTTTTTGGTTACGACCTTCTTGATATATATTTTATCCTATGCAGGCTTTGTGTTTTAAGTTTTAAATGTATCTTTTACAAATATCTTGAGTTGTGTTTTGTTCTAAAATCCTGTCAATTATATTATTCTTTCAGCCAGACAAATGATATTTATCTTTTAGTTCATTTACACGGGATATGATTAATGTCATAAGTGTATTAATGTCTTCCATCCTATAGTGATTTGAACTGAGATGTTGATGTGAGTTGATCTTATTTTACATTCCTTGTTTGGAAGATGCCCATTGAATCACACAATCATTCATTCATCCACAATCCACCATTCTAGTCCTCATCATTATCATATGTTCCCCTCCAACTGTTTCAGAGGTTCTAAATCACATGGGAGAAGACTGACCATCTTTCTCCCTCAGAGTCAGCCAGTGAATTCTAAGTTCCAGACAGGCACTGCTTTTTGGTAGCACCTCTCTCTGTCAAGTATACCACAGAGGTGGTTGTTTTGGTTAGGTGCTGAGCAGTCAAATATGACAGGTGACTACCTTGTTCTGACAGATCTGAACCTTGCAGATGAAAAGTCATGTCAGGAAGGGAAAAGTTCAACATTTTCATATACTTGAAGGATTGACATATGCTTATGCATATGTAAGAAATTAAAAACTTAGCAGCAAGTGACAGTGATAGAATAAATGGGTATATAATACTGTATTCTTCAGTTCTGCTATGAGCCTTCATAGTACATTTTAAAATACTCTTTGCCTACAACTTAATTCTCCCAGAAAACAGAGGTAAGGAGTTGTTAGCCTCATCAAGGAAAAAATATGGGTTGGTTTTTTTTTCGCTTTTTTAAGAGCCGTTTTAGATGTATAGTAAAAAATTGCTTAGGAAGTACAAGAATTTTTTTATTATCTCTCCCTGCTGCTCAGTTATTATTAGCAATTTGCATTCATGTGATGCATTTGTTATAATTATTAAACTAGTATTGCTATAATATTGCCAGCTAATAATGTGTGTGTGTGTGTGTATGTGTACCATCAAATTAGATCTGACTAGTTAGTACAGGAGGATATTGTCCCTCCTTCTCCAGCAGAGCATGTGATGGATTCAAACCAGGCACCTCTGGGATTGCAGTGCAGATTCTTACCACTAGGCCACCAGAGCTCCCTGCCAGCTAAATTTTGCAGTTTACATTAGGGTTCACATTCTGTGATTATAAGTCTATATGCTTTGACAAATGTCATGTGAATGTCATATAATATAAACTTAGTGCCCTTAAATATTTCACCTATTCATAATGTCTCATTCCTTTTTAACATTGAACGTATTTTTGGAAAAAAGTTTTCATTGTGGTGTGCTCTAAGGAAAAAGGATGGGCAATCTCTTCCCGCACAATTAACTGCCTCTGAAAACCTGCTGGAGGGTCAGCTATGGGTTGGTTCCGACTCTATGGTACACAACAACAAAACAGCAATAAAATAAATAGAACACAAATTTTGCCATTTTCACTGCCAATTCTATGACATTCATGGTGGCATGTTCCAGGGAGGGAGTTGCACTGCTAATCCAAAGGTGGCACTTCTGCGGTGGTTGGAATTCACCAGTGACTCTGGGGGAAAGATGGACAATCTCCTATCATCCTAGCACTTTCTCTGAGACCTATTTGTTTGTTCTTTGGAAGTCCATGGGATGGTCATTCCTCTTCTCCAGCATCACAACCCAAAGGCATCAATGCTTCTGTCATCCTTATTCATTGTCCAGTTCTCAGATGTATAACACCAGGTCCATATTTGTTTCCATTCCCAAGAAAAGTGATCCAATAGAATGTGAAAACTATCAAACAAGATAATTAAAATCACATGCAAGCAAAATATTGCTGAAGATAATTTAAAAACAGCTAGAACAGTACATAGATAGGGAATTGCAAGAAGTTCAAGCAAGATTTAGAATTGGCCGTGGCACTAAGGATATCATTGCTGATGTCAGATGGATCTTGGCTGAAAGTAAAGAACAACTGAAGAATGTCTTATTTATGTATGTTTTATTGACTATGCAAAGGCATTTGGCTGTGTGGATCATAAAAGTTATGGCTTATTAGTCCTTATAACCACTGCGTAGTGTGAATAATTTTGCAATGAACTTTTTACATATTTGAGTCCCTGTTCTCAACTCTTTTGAGCATATGCCGAAGGGTGAAATTGTTGGATCATTTGGTAATTCTATGTTTAATTACCTTTTGAGGAATATTAGCCTCATTTAGTATATGAGGAACTAGAAGCTGTGAGAATTTAAAGAAGATGTTCAAAGTCATACAACTACTAAGTGGCAGAATTGGGAATCATGATCAATTCTCCATGATCATGATTTAAACCTATTCAAACCCCTTCTTCTTTTTGCTGAATTTTATCACCAGGAGTAGAACTGGAAAACATCAGCTAAAGGAAGAACTCTCTAATAATGAAAAGTGTTCAAGACATGATGGACTCTAATCGAGCTAATTAGCATCATATCACTGGACATTTCCAAGCAGCAACAAGGTGGTCATATGTCAAGACTATTATAGGGGAAGTTTTATTTTGAGTAGGAAGTTGTACTTTATAACAGATGCTAGGATTAGGTGACCATTAAAGGCTATTTCAGTTTCCATCAGCCCCTTGAATTCATGCCAAAGCTTAACAAGTGCCTTTCAAAATGCTCCCTGCTTTCTGAAAGTAGCCGCAATGTGAATCAGTTCTTTCTTCATTCGGCCCCCTTAATGCAGTGTTACATGATGTGTGCAGGTGTGGCTTAATAAAATGTCATTTGATGATGACTTGATGAAAGTCATCTTGGCCTGTTTAGTGAGATAGGAGAAAAACAAGTCATGTGTGCTTTATGGTGTGAAAACACAAGTGCAGCATAAGGTTTGTTAATTTGAGATGTTGGAGCCAAGAAATGCAAAAGCAGAGAGACTCCATTTAATATCAACATGCACATGTTAAAAACCTTACTTAGCGTTGCAAGGAATCCGTACCTAATTTTAAGTATACATAATGTTTTAAGGGAGCTCTGGTCGTCTGAGAGTAAAGAGGTGTGCTGCCAACCCAAGGTGCATACATGCTTCAAATCCCCCAGTTTCTCCATGTGAGACAGGCAAACTCTCCTTGTGTAATTGCAGCCTTGGAAATCCACTGGAGGGTCAGTTATGAGTGGGCTCTGGCTTGATGGCACATAACAATATACTATTTTAAAACAAAATGTTGTGTGAGTCAAGAAGAACATTTAGTAAATATCCAGAATTCAATGGAAAAAGGAAAGCTTTGTCCTTTGTATCTTGTTTTGTTGGCAGGTAATGTCTTGTGAAGGCCATGAGCCTGTGAGAATACAATTTATTTCTGTCAGCAGTCTTATCAGGCTAGCCCTGCACAGACCTGCTTCTGTCCAGTTCTGCCTCACCAGTAGTCACCTCCCCTTCTTTGACAGCCCAGCCAAAAGCATATTTCTTTGAGAAGCTGCTACTGACCTATGCTTCTTCCTTGTCCTCTGCAAACATCCAGTGGTGGCAGCTGAAGTAAACAAATAAGGCTTTTACACTTGCCTTACTTCTGGATAGTCTTTTTAATCCTTGTAAAAGCAATTTCACAACTAACTGCTTTCTTTAACATTTTCTGTGGTAGTTAGGACAGATCTCATTACAGCTTTTTGTCACATGAAGAAACTGAGGCATGAGGAGATAGTGATTTGCTAAGTAGTTAGTGGAGATTTAGCATCCTTCAGTTCCAAAGCTCTAACAGTCAAACGCTGTGTTCCAACATATTCCCAGGGGTTTCTAACTCTTTGGCAGTAAATTATGTGACATGCCTGATACCTGGGAATTGGGTCATTTGCAGTAAGCAAGGCTCATTATTTGACTGGATCAATCAAATACTACCCAATGCATAGGAAGATATAAGAATGAATTTTTTAAGTAAGTTTATTTTTTAATGCAGATTTCCCCCCAAACATTCCTTCATTGATATTATATTTCTTACAATCTTTCCTGTACACTGTGTTTGATAAAATTAATCACCACTGGACTTTGCCTACCGTTAACAGTCTTTTCAAGTTCCTGCCAGATCATTCCCATGTCCTTTCCCCTCCCTCAACCCACCAAACTGCGTGACCCTGTGATTTCCCCCTACCCATCTTCACACCTTGCTCCCAACCTCTTCCCCCATTAAACCCCTATACAGTTACATACAAGCTTTACTAGTTATCCATTTTTATACTAATGGTCTTATGTAATATTTGTCTTTATGAGACTGAGTTCACTCAGCATAATGCTCTCCAGTCTCTCCCAAGTTATATAATATTCTCAAAATTGTTGTTCCTGAGTCCTGTGTACTATTCCATCATGTGAATGTACAACAATTTCTCAGTTCATTCAGTTGTGGTTGGTCATTTGGGCCATTTCCATGCTATTGTGATAGTAATGCTGCTATGAACGTTGGTATGCACATCTCCATTTGTTTCTCGGTTCTAATTTCCTTAGGTTATATTTCTAGTAGTAGAATAGCTGGGTCATACAGGGTTTGTGTGTTCAGTTTTTTAAGGAAATGGCAAACTGCCTTCCAGAGTGGTTATATTATCCCATCAACAGTTCCCACCTTTCCACATCCTCTCCAATATTTATTGTTTGCTGCCCTACTAAACGTTGCCACTGCTACTGGTGTGAGATGGTATCTCACTGTGGTTTTGATTTGCATCTCTCTTATTGCTAGGGATTTTGATCATTTCTTCGTGTGTCTGTTGGCCATCCATATATCTTTCTTAGTCAAGGGTCTTCCATGTCTTTTGCCCATTTTGTAATTTTTTTTTTTTAGACTTTCTCTTCTGGAGGTCCAGGAGTATTCTGTAAACTTTTGTTATGAGACCTGCATAACTTTTATTATGAGTTATAATTAAATGATGGTACCTAACAACTAAGTCTGAGTGTTTCTGAATAAGATAATCCCTCAAGTTCTCTCAGTCTCTGATGTCCTGTGATTTTCTGACAGAGAATGATGAAGACAGACAGCAATTCTGGATTTCATTCTGGCAGATATTTCTTTACCCTTCTTCTTTGATGTCATAGCCTCTCACGGGTTTAAATTTGCCAGAAATAAACTAATTAGCATGTGATGACAACATACTATTTTCATTGTTAGTATCTGCCTCTCCTGACTTATCTGTTTTGGCGAGTTTCCCTTCCTTCTGCATTGCTACAGTAACTAACCTTCAATGTCTTCTTCTTCAAGTCATCTTTAGAAAAGCAACCTCTGTGTGTGTGTGTGTGTGTGTGTTTGCTCTACACACAAAAAAAATTCTGCTCAAAATTGATGCTTTTTATTTACTTTGCATGGAATGCCCTGACACATTCACTCACACACTCACTCTTTGCCATCTCATTGGTTCTCTGGCAAGGTTTTGGGGGGCTGTAATCACATGGGAGGACATTGCTGATCTTTCTCCAATAGATTAATTCAGACCATGAGAGGTGCCACTTTTGAGTTAGCAGTGCAACACCCCTAATTTCTTAGCAAGGCTTAGTAGAGCTTTTCAAATATTTCATCATATTTTTGTAGTTTTATTTCTTGAATTTTTGTCCTCATGCATCTAAGACTCTTCTAGTTCTTAAACTAGTTTGTTGTTCTGCACCGTAAAGTCAAAACTGACCCATAGCTGATCCTCTGGTGGGTTTTCAGAGGAAGTTAATCACATGGGAGGAGATTGCCCATCCTTCTCTCCTGGAGCCTTTTAGGATTACATTGCAGCTTTTTGCCACTAGGCCACCAGAGCTCCTTAAACAAGTTCAGGTCGCTGATAAAGTAATTTCTTAATATTTATTTTTTAAAATATTATGTAGCTTTTGATTTTACTCCATTTAATGGTCTAGGAGCAATTTTATTCTTAGAAAATATGACCCTATGCTAAACTTTTAAACTGTGGGCATCAATAAAGAAAACAAGCACTGAATTTAGTTTGACTTTCTTAGTTTTTTTCTTAATATATTTAGTTGTATTTATTATTATTGGTTAGTGATAATTATTGCTTCCAGGAAAGTAAAACAAAATAACAAAGAAATATTTGTATAACTTAAAGAAACTGTGGAGACTAAGGTGTACCCGATTCAGGGCATGGCCTTCATCATTACTAGCTATGCATCAGAAAGCTTGACAATGACTAGGGATGATAGAATGAGAATTATGCTTTTGAGCTGTGGTGCTGGAGAAGGGTATTGAATATACCATGGACCACCAGGAGAAAAACAGGTTCCCCCTTGAGAGCGTGAAATCATAATGTTCCTTAGAAGCAAGCATTCCTAGGCTTCATCTGACATATTTGGACAGGTTGCAAGGAGGAACTACTCCTTGGAAAGGGACATTATGCTTGGGATGGTGGAGGGAAAGCTCAAGAAAGGAAGATTCTAGATGAGATGGACTGAATCAGTAACTGGGAAAATGGAGGGTAGGTGTGTCAGAGATAAGCAGGGTGGCTCAGGATAGAGCAGAGTTCAGTGCTGTTGTATTTAGGGTTGCTGTGAGCCACAGGCAACTAGATGGCACATAGCAACAATAACAACAAATGAACTCTTTGCCATTGAGTTGAGATCAAGCCATAGTTGACACTCCAGTGGGTTTTCATAGCACAGGAGGAGAATGTCCATCGTTTCCCCATGGAGCAGCTGGTGGATTTGGCCCAAGTGCTTTTGGATTGAGACTGTAACTCCTTACATAGTAGGCCACCAGAGCACATATTTGTGTAAGAGTAAAGCACTCTCCCATGTTCATTGCGCACCCATGTTCATCGTGGCTTTGTTCACAACAGCAAGGAGGTGGAAACAGCCTAAGTGCCCATCAACAAATGAATGGATAGAGAAGGTGTGGTATATTCACACAATGGAATACTACGCTGCATTGAGAAACAAGGAACTCATGCAATATTATTCAAAGTGGGTGACCCTGGAGGACATTATGCTGAGTGAAATATCTCAGTCACAAAAGGACAAATACTGCATGGTGCCACTGCTGTACAATGGGACTGATATCAGGGTTGGGGTAAGACTGAGAAAAACTGGATAAATTGTGTATACTGAATTTAAAAAGATGAGGGAGAGAACAGTTTAAAAGCGATATATGATAGGGCATTATGCTTATCACAGGAATCCAGAATCAAAGTTGCATAGTGGAGTGCATTCAGGGAGGAGGGGGGCAGAGTGTATGGGGGGGATTGTATACCAAGGAAGAAGTTCATCTTTTGCTTTTTAAAGAGAGAAACGAACTGGGGGTGGGAGGGTAAGAGAAAATAGTGCAACAATGAATGAATGGAAATCCAAAATCTCTGTAAATGTTCATCAAAATTAATAAAATAAAATTTTAAAAAATTTTAAAAAAGAGTAAAACACTCTAGTGGCCTAGTGTTGAGGAACTAGACTCCTAACCCAAAGTTATAGGTTTGAATCCACCAGCTGTTCTGAGGAAGGAAGATGGGCAATTTGTTTCTGTGAGATTTCTTGCTCTGGAAACCCACTGGAGTGTCAGCCATGAGTCAATTCTGACTTGATGGCAGACAACAACAACAACAACTTAAAATTAAGAAAATAATATATTTTCCTTGATAAGAACCAAAAGCAACCATATGGAAACAACTTGCTATACTGGCATTTAAGCAGTGAAATACACTCATTCAGTTTGGGTAGGATCACTGTGGTCCACTAGTTAGATAGAGTGACAGTGTCTGTGTCCTTGTGCTTTGCTCTAACCAGGATTTTTCTGAAGCTTCTCCTGCTGAAAATACTACTCACTGATTTTGAGACCCTATGGACTTGTCACCATTTCTGAGAAGCTTTTTCTATCCTTGATAAAATCCACTCTTCTCTCTTCTGTGTATATATTTTACAGCTCGCATAGGGCATTTGTCTACACATTCAGCATGATTCTTCTTGAACATAACATGTAAAGTATTATTATTATTATTATTATATTTTTTCTTTTTTGTCTTTCTTGCTAGGTTGTATGTTATTTAGCTTTATAGATAAGTGCCTACTTAGTGTTTTAAGTGTTCTGATGACTTAATGATAAGAAGTTGTTCTGTCAAACCAAAGGCAAGGGGTTCGAATCCACCAGCTCCTCCATGGGAGAAAGATAGGCATTCTCCTCAGGGCAATTTACTGCATTTTAAAACTCACTGGAGTGTCAGCTATAAGTTGGTTCTGACTTGATAGTACATGCCAACCATGATATATAGGGTCATAAGAAAAGTTGATGAACACATGGAGAATTTAAAAACAAAAAAGAAAGGGAGGGCACAAAGAGATATAGAAAGATTAATGGAAACCAAAACTACAGAGGAGGCACAACTGTGAATACATTGTGAATGTTGAGATTAATGTGACAAAACAGTATGTGAATGGTTAGTGTACAATTCATTTGCTTTGTGAACTATCCCTCAAATCACGCTAAAATGAAAGAAAAATGCATCTCTTGAGGATGAAGTGATGGTAGATCTTTGAAAAGCTTTGAATAATCTTGTTAGATGAATAGATTCATGTTAATCTCAAACCTGAATTATAGCCACTGCTTTGATGTCTTGGTCAGCAATGATCAGAACTCAGAAATTTACCATCTTCTGTTCTGATCTGTACATTGTTGAAATGATTTGTCAATGAACAACAAAGACCTTCTAAGGGCCAGATATCAATGACAGGAAAGAAACCCACGGCTTGAAAGGAGGGCTTTTTCGCCAGCCTGGAATTTGGGACTGTGAACAAGCCTTAGTTCAGTTCTGATCAAGAACGTGGGAAGTAAGGAAATGCAGGGGCACAGAGGTCAAGAGAGTCCTGGGTACTAAGCACTATTATACTATAGACACTTGGCACTATTGGCAAAGAATAGAGATGTGTAAATTGGTGCAGTTTTCTTGAAGAAGAGTTTTTCAATGCTTATTAAAATTCTAAGGATATCTTAGACTTTTCCTACTAATTGCACTTGTAAGAATGTTTCTGAAGGATATGGTTTGACAGAAGCTCACCACCAATGGCTTTGTTCTGCTTCATAGTGACCTTCCGTCTGGTTTCTGAGGCTGCAAATCACAACAGTGGACCTACTTTTCTGATTCCTGAGGTTGGTCCTACCCCCGCCCCGACCCCCCTTCCCTGGTCTTTGTTCCTGTAATGCCTAAGTTCTGCTGCCTGCCACTTGGAGAACCATTCTTAGAGACTGTGATTCGAATGAGTAAAAGATGAAGAGTGGCTTTATCTCAGTGAATAGGAGACAGGGTATATGAGCATCCCAAATCTGTGTCAGTAAATGAAAATTGTAAAGGAGCATTTGCATGTTATGTTAAAAGCATGGGGAAGGGCTCATGCATATTTAGCAGGTTTTAGGAGAGAAAAGAAAGTTCTCTTAGAAAAAGAGGTATTAGGCAAATGATAAAATACTTAAAACTGGTATTTAATATGGAGTCTGTGTGGTTATGTGCTTAGTGATCATGGGACACGTGTTAGAGGCTCTTTCTTGAGGCTGTTTTCTAAGACTGCAATAGTCACAGTATTACTCGGCATATGCTAGTTATCTGAAGCTCTTTCAGAAAACTCAAAACAGACATTTTTAGTATAGTTAAAGGTTGTTAGGAAGGAACACCAGGGGTTACCTGTATTAGCTAAGTTCCAGTGTACTTATGTTGGATGTGTTCCTGGACATTGTGATAACTTGTGGCTAGCCTTCTTGATCTCAGACTTGTCTTGGGAAAGAAAAGACATTTTCTTTTTCTTATTAGAAAAGAAAGGTAGACTTCCCCCCCAGCATTATTATGTAAAAGGGAAAGAGAATGGGACAACAAGACAGAAAGTTTGTGATTAGAGCAAACTTAAAAGTTGTCCAATTATGATTTTTCTTGATCTAGTAGATAAGAAGCTGTGCTACAATTCTGAAGTCATTCAGTTCAAATCCACCAGCTGCTCCACTAAAGAGAGAGAGATGAGCAATCTCCTTCCATGTGATTAACTGCCTCCAAAAACTCACTAAAGGGTCCACTAAGGGTCAACTTGATGGTACACAACAACTACAACATTGTATAGCTACAAACTATCCCCTGAAAAGGTTGTCTTTGGTACATTGTCAGAAAGTCTTATCAATGTTCTGGAAGTAGACTGGCACTATGCATATGTCATGACCAGGAGGGAGTAAAGATTTCAGAGTGGAGAGGCAAACATCACCAAAGGGCTTGTGCTTGACAAGGCAGGCGGTCTCTCATTGTTCTTCTAGATGAAGAGCTTCAGCCTCATAAGCATGTCTCTTTCAGTTGCCCTTCTAGACTAAGAGGACACTTCTTTCTTTTAAAACATTATTTTCAAAATGTTACTGTCAATCTATTACAGGGTATTTTAAAAGTTAGTTTTGTAGTTTCCCTGTTAATTGCATCTTCACTTTTCAGATATCATGGCTTGTAGTTATGTCTTGTCATTGGTCTTAGCTTTTGTCCCTTATTGTTAGAGTCCTGTTGGGATATTTCTGACTGCTCATTAATGGTTATTATTTTTTGTGTGTGTGACCCTGCTGGTATTTGAAATACCAGTGGCATAGCTTCCACCATCACAGAAACATACAAGCACCACAGTACAGATGTGTTGCAGTGGGTGGATCTCCTGCCCATGACCTCTTTAAAATATTAAATAGCAAAGATGTCCATTTAAAGACTAAGTTCCACCTGACTCAAGCCATGGTATTTTCTTTTTATAATTTTTTTATTGTGATTTTTAACAGAAATTAAAAGGTATGGAAATTTTGGATTTTCATTCATTCATTGTTGCCCATTTTCCTCCTGATCCTCCCTGTCCCCTGGGCAGTTCACTTTTCTCTTTAAAAAGTCAATTTTTTTTGTTGCACTATTTCCTCTCTTCCTCCACCCAGTCCACCTTGCTATGTACCTCTTATTCTGGACTGGTGTCATGCAAATAATGCCTAATCATATATTCCTTTTCAACAATTCTTTTCCTTCATCTGTTCCAATGCAGTATTCATTATTTACTCTTTCTTTTCTTAGTTTTCCCCCAACCCCCGATGTTCTGTTTTATGACAGTGGCATTATGCAGTTTTTGTCCTTTTGAGACTGAGATATTTCATTCAGCACAATGTCCTTCAGGGTCACCTATTTTGTGTAATATTTTACCAGTTCCTTGTGTTTCAGTGCTGTGTAGTATCCCATTTTGCAGATATACCACAGCTTCTCTATTCATCCATTTGTTGATAGACACGAGTTACTTCCATCTCTTTACTATTGAGAACAACATAGCAATAAACATGGGTGTGCATATATCTGTTTGGGTGGCAGTTCTGGTTTCTTTAGGGTATATTCCAAGTAATGGAATAGCTGGGCCAAATGGTATTTCTATTTCCAACAATTTTGAGAAAGCACCATACTTCCTTCCATAGTGGTTGCAAACGATTATTTTTATGAATTTAGTTAAAGATTTTGAGAATTAGATGTTGTGATCTATTGGTGTCCCACATTTTATCTTGGCAAAAAATCCTTTCTTTCATAGATTTGTCAAATATTTACTTAAACTGTATGTTGTTATAGGTTTTGTTGAGTATAGTATGACTCATAGCGACCCTTTAACAACAGATCTGAACCCAGTCCTATCCTGTACCATCCTCACAATTTCTGACATAGTTGGAAAGGGTTAAACAGGGTGGCCCCTTGGAGGCAAGGATTCTGAGGCTCCGTCTAACATACGTTGAACATGTTGTGAGGAGAGACTGGTCCTTGGAGAAAGACATCATGCTTGGGAGGGTGGAGGGACAGTGCAGGAG
This sequence comes from Elephantulus edwardii, assembly GCF_000299155.1. Taxonomy (NCBI): domain Eukaryota; kingdom Metazoa; phylum Chordata; class Mammalia; order Macroscelidea; family Macroscelididae; genus Elephantulus; species Elephantulus edwardii. The sequence goes on from NW_006400032.1 coordinate 1,797,494, forward strand.
GAGAAGGCCCTCTATGAGGTGGATTGATTCAGTGACTAGGATAATTAATTGGGATGGGAGTGTCAGAGACAGTGCGATTGGCACAGGACAGAGCAGAGTTTAGGGCTGTTGTGCGTAGGGTCGCTATGAGTCGCAAGGGACTCAACGGCACATAGCAACAACAACAACATGTTCTTTATTATTATTTTACCAAATAATAGACTGTGTTACATTAATATATTTACTACTATTAGATAAGCCTTGCATTTTGTGAGGTAATCGGCAGTTGATCTGCAGGCTTAATCTTTGAATCTAATTTGTTTCATTCTGCTCATTCTTTATTTAGGATTTTTCTGTATTTATTAATTGCATTTGTCT
>NW_006400032.1:1800145-1809737 GCF_000299155.1 Elephantulus edwardii
GCTCTGTATTCTTTTTGTCACGGTAGAGAAAGCCAACTGATTTTTGTATGTTGATCTTGTATCCTGCTACTTTGCTGAATTGGTCAACTACGTCAGCAAAAAATTATATTCTAAGAAAAAATATTATGAGAAAGAAGAGTTCTATGGTTAAGTCCATTTGGAAAAAAACCCTACCAAACTCTGAATAAAATGTTTTAAGACATTTCTTTACTTCAAGTCTCTCAGTGACCTCATTATGATAATTAATCCATATTGTAAGCCTCTAAGAGCATGCTTCCCAATATAATCCACAAGAGACTTTCCTCTCAGAAAACACTGATTTCTACAGTTTGGAAAATGCTAGGCGTCGTCAGATTTTGGTGTCAGGAAAATGCTGATTTCATAAAGTGAGTTAGGATTTTCCTAACTTTAGATACTTTGGGACAGATTATTCAATGTTAATGTTACCAGTTTCTTGAAAAATTTAAAGGCCTTGATGGAGTAATATTGTCTGGTTTTAGAACCAGTTTTGAAAATTAGTCTTTTATAATATTTGCCATTTGTCCCATAATTATTAGCATATTCAGCTTTCCTATTCCACAAAATTACTTTTTAAATTTACATATCCAGAAAAATGACTCACTTTATTATGCATTATAAGTTTAAAAAAATATAATTATCTGGATTCTTACAACACATCTTAACTATTTTATGTTAAATCAGGTAATCGATGCCGAATGCTTGAAACATAAAGCATGGCTTTTTGTGAGTGGTGAACTATTTTATTTTCCACATTTTAAAAATTGAATTTCTTCTGATTTGTTATGGATTTTTTTTAAAGAACCACCTCTTCTTCCCTTTCCTTCTTTGACTTCTTATTTCTTTCTCTCATTCTTTCATCCGTCCATCCATTTATTAATTTACTAATTTTATTGTGTTAAAAATCGTTATTTGTTATTTCTCTTCCTGTTTTTCTTGCAGTTGCTGTTTTTTTTTCTTTTCTAGCTTCTTGTAATGTTGAATAGTTTATTTAAAATAGATAAATGTCTTTGATACTAAATATTTAAGTCTATTATTTTCATTTAAAATAGTTTTCTGTTTTTCCCCCTTTTATTCATATGACACAAAAATGCTAAGTATACAAAGTTTTACAGAAAAAAGCAAGTCTGATTCCTTCTCCTGATCCAGTCTTCTTGTTTCTCACCAGGAGGTAATCAAATCTGCCAGCTTTTTATGTTTCTTTCTATGTAGGTGAACTTGCTTTAGAGTACAGGTTTGTTAAAGATACATGCAATTATACTTTACTTATTTTTTCATTACTTTAAAGAGGCTTTACTTATAACTTAAATTTCCTATTTGAATCTTAATTGTGCTCCTGTGAAACCTGTACATAGATAAAAAGGCTATTGTCCAAACAGAGCGGAGTGGAAAAACCCTGCCTGGTTTAAAATCAAGGAAGGTGCGCATCAGGATTGTATCCTTTCTGTATACTTTTGTGTATCATTGAGTCTGAACCAACTCATAGCTGACCCTCCAGAGGGTTTTGGGAGGCAGTAAATCTGGAAATTGGAGGAGATTACCCATCACTCTCCTGTAGGGCAAGTAACGGATTTGAACTGTGTGCCTTTGGTTTGGCAGCACAATTCCTTACCACTAAGCCACAGAGCTGCCTAAAGATTTAATAGCTACTTAAAATATATATAATTTTCTAATGGTTAAAAAATAGAATTTTAAATAACTTTTATGTATCACTATTCTTATGTGCTGTCAAGTCAGAACCAACTCATAGCTGATCTTTCAGCCAGTTTTCAGAGGGTGTAAATTTCATGGGAACAGATTGTCCATCTTTCTCGCCCACTCAGCTGGTACATTCCAGTCACTGGTCAGTGGGCTGGCAGAACAACTCCGTGCCCACCAGGCCACCTGAACACTTTCATTATTGAGTTTTACTCAATCTTTGTAGGGCATGGTGTTTTCTTCTAAGTTAAAATTTGTATATATAACTGTTTGTTTCCTCTTTTTTATACAATAATATTTGGCACATAAATTTTAATGGTACCCATACATTACCTATGGGTCATAATTTTTATTTCTTAAGAAAAAAATATCCTAACATGAAAACCCATATCTGGGAATAAGGATTGAGAAACATCAATTGAAAGTAAAATTATTTCTTTTGACTTTTCTCCTTCAATCCTATGCTGCACTGAATGCTTTTGAATACTAACAATTTTATAAAAACATTAGCTATAAATCTGAGAGCCAGACAGTGAGTAAGGATGACAGAAGAATTGATGCATTTGAGTTGTGGTGTTGGAGAAGAGGAATGAATGTCCCATGGACTTCCAATAGAACCAATAGGTACGTCTTGGAATAAGTGCAACCAGAATGCCCCTTGGAGGCAGAGATGGCAAAAATTCTTCTCACATCCTTTGGGCATATTGCTAGGAGAGGTTATTTCTTGGAAAGAGGCATCATGCTTGGAAAAGTGGAGCGTCAGCAAAAGGGAGGAAGATCCTCAGTGAGATGAACTGACACAGTGACTGTAGCAATGGACTCAAGTGTGTCAGAGATGATCAGGATGGAATAGAATAGGATAGGGTTCAGATCTGCTGTTCACAGATAGGGTTGCTGCAGGTTGTTCTTGATTCGATGATGCCTAACAACAATCATCTCTATGGCTCTAAATAATATGTTTATATCTTTGTTAGTTAATTGTTTAACTGTAGACATTGCCTATTGATTATTTAGTGAGAAAGATTAGTATTTTACATATACATTATAATTACTTTTCTATTTTCTCCTGATTTTCACCTTTTGTTTTATGAATATATAATTGTTTTTTAAAAAATAAAAAAAAACACTTGAATCCTAACATCTTGATAAATCAGCTTAAAACATTTTTGCTCTTTGTTCTTTTAGCCTTGTGAAATGGATTTCTCTGTTTAACATTGTTTGTGCTCTCTTTTCTCTGCCATCAGACTTCTATTAGCTACAGGGAAGGCTTCCAGGGTTCTGTTCTCTAATTATTATTCAATCCTCCATGCTTGGTCTATATATTAAGTCTTAAACCCCCAAACTGGTAACTTAATTTTAGCATAATAATTGTATTTTATTTCTTTCTTTTATATTATGAATTTTAACATAATAGTGTTATTTACCACATATTTTATAGCAATATTGGATTTATAGAGAAAGCAATGCCAATCAAGATGTACACCCCTCTTAGGAGGAATGCAGCAAAAGTCAAGGATACATGGAATTTTCCTTCTCCCTCTTTTTATTCCATGTATTATTCATACTTGTTATTAATTTATTTTTTTCATATTTGAGTAGATTTTGGAGAACTGCTTTGTCTTTTGCATTCTGGAATTTCTAATTTTGCAATTTCCTTTGTCTTAACACAAAGACCACATGCTTCTCTACATTGCAGCATTACTAATACCTTAAAAATATGCTAATAATATGTGATTGTTGTATACTACATTCTGATGTATTTCTAAGCTATCTCCTCATTTTACTTCTGTATGAGTTTTATGGTTTCTTACAGTCTTTATTTTGGGCCTTTGGGCCTGGTGTTAATTGTGTTTGGAATGAACATTCTTAGAAGTGATACAACACTGGTCTGCCAGTTTGTTGTACTGATGTAACTTGAGGTTGCTGTAATGCTGAATGCTGTGCCACTGGTGTGTCAAATGTCATAATGGTTACCCATGGTGGACAGTGTTTGGTGGAACTCCCCGATGACAGGCTTGGAAGCAGGAATGGCATCTAATTTCTAAAAAACATGCCTCTGTAAACTGTATGAACTTAGAGCAAAGAGGATAGATATAGAACAGGGTTCACCTCTTTTGTTCATAAGGTTGCTGTTAGTTGTGCTCAGCTCAGCGGCACTTAACAACAAGTGTCTTCATTGTTCCTCTCTCTTAAAGTATATATGCAAGTGATTTTTCTTTTTTTCCCATAAAAGTACATGGTGCAAACATTTTGTGGTCCCTAACTTTTCTGAATATGTTTTATTTTTATCTAATGCTTGACTAATAGTTTTGCTAGGTGTATAATTGTGGATTCAAAATAATTTCCTTCAGCAATTTGAAGGATTTGTTCTTTGTGTGCTGGTGTAGTGTGTAAGGAATTGCACTGCTTACCTAAAACTGGCTGATTCAAATCCACCAGCAACTCCAAGGACGATAAACTCTTGTGCAATTTAAAGCCTCTGAAACCTGCTGGACAGTCAGCCATGAGTCAGCTTTGATATGTCAGTTATGAGCTTACCACTGATCTCTCTTGTGCCATGGCCTCTTCTGAATCCAGCTTGAATTTCTGGCAATTCCCTGTTGATGTACTTTCTGGCTGTTTATAAGTAATTTTCAGCAAGATTTTACTTGCCTATGATATAATTTCCACATTCTGTTGGATCATTTTCCTTGGCAATGGGAGCAAATATAGATCTCGTCCAGTTAGCTGTTCAGGTAGCTGTAGACTAGTGAGTACCTCTGGTGTTGTGTCTGCTTGTTCAAACACCTCAACTGGTATTTTAACAGTTCTTAGAGCCTTATTGTTCTTATTATTAGGGCAGCTTCATTGTCTTCCTTCACTATTATTGGTTCATGATCACATGCTACTTCTTGAAATGCTTCAGTGTTGACTAGCTCTTTTTGGTATAAGGACTCTGTATCCCTTCCATCTTCTTTTGATGTTTCCTAGATCATTTAAGATTTTGCACATAATATACTTCAGTATTAACTTGAAGCTTAAGTTTGTTTTCCTTTTTTTCTTTTCAGCTTGAGAAATGCCAAGCAAGTTCTCCCATTTTTATTCTCTAACTCCAGCTCTTTACATATTCTATTATCATACTTTTCTTTGTCTTCTTGAGTTGTCCTTTTGGAGTCTTCTATACATCTCTCTTATTTCAGCATTTTTTCCTTTGTTTTGATTCCTTTATGTTATAATGCAAGTTTCAAAGTGTTTACTGATATTCATTTTGGATTTTTTTTTTGCCTTCATTTTTGTAATCAGCTTTTGGTTTTTTCGTAGATGATGTCCTTCATGTCATCCCATAACTCATCTGATCTTCAGTCTTTGGTGTTTGATGAATCAAATCTATTCTTGAGATGCTTTTAAAATTTAGTAGGGATAGACTGAAGATCATGTTTTGGTTCTTGTGGACTTGTTTCACTTTCTTCAACTTTAATTTGAACTTGCACATGACTAATTGGTGATCTCTTCCACCGTCAGCCCATGGCCTTGTTTTTACTGCTGATTTTTAATCTTCTTCATATTCTCTTTCCACAAACGTAGTAAATTTGATCCCTGTGTAGTTAAATCTGTGTGTAGTTACCATTTCCCCCCCCTTTTTTTTTAAAAAAAAGGTATATATGCAATGAATAAATCACTGATTGTATACTGTCATGTGATTTCCAGCCTTATTTCTATAACCAAGGTTGATTTTTTTTCCCAAATCCCAATCTTTCTTGTTCCCAACTCTTACTTTCCAAATCTAATTGAGTTGCAGCCAACTCATCGCTGACACCCTAGTAGGTTTTCAGAAGCCTCTAATCATACATGAGACTGCCGTATCCGTTCTCTTTGAGCAGCTGGTGGACTGGAATTGATTGCTTTTGGGTTTACAATGCAGCTCCTTACCCACTAGGCCATCAGATTATTATTTATACATCTTAATTGCATGTTCAATCAATTTCAAATGCAAACGTTGGTAGAAATCCTCAATTTCTCATAGTCTTTAGCTTTAGGGTTCAGTGTGTGCATATGAATAAAGTTCTATTAATGAATCTTCTAGTATGCATATGGATAGAATCTTATCACTCACAACATTGTACTTCTTTTCTATTGATTATTTATTATGCAAGATTAATATTAAACTTATACTACACTTAAATATACTTTTCAATATTTCCTAATTTTCACTTATTAAAAATTAGTGATTTTTAGAATTTTTTTCTTATTATTTTTTATTTTATTTTATTTTTGTTACAGAGGTTTTGGATTTCCATTCATTCATTGCCGCAATTTTCTCCCTTCCCACCCCTCCCCACCAGCTCGCTTCCCCCTCCGAAGAGAGAAAAAAAAAAAGAAAAAAAAATTCCTTCATTAGTATACAATTCCCACGTCCCTTCCCCCCACCCCCCACCCCGAGTACACTTCTCTATGCAACCTTAATTCTGGATTCCTGTGCTAACCATAATACTCAATCATATATCACTTCTAATCTGTTCTTTCCCTTATCTGTTTCAATACAATATACATAATTTATCCAGTTTTTTTCTGTCATATCCCCACCCTGATGTCAGACCCATTCTACAACATTGGCACCATGCAGTATTTGTCCCTTTGTGACTGAGATATTTCACTCAGCATAATGTCCTCCAGGGTCACCCACTTTGAATAATATTGCATGAGTTCCTTGTTTTTCAATGCTGCGTAGTATTCCATTCTGTGGATATACCACAGCTTCTCTATACATTCATTTGTTGATGGTCCCTTAGGCTGCTTCCAACTCTTTGCTATTGTAAACAAAGCTGCAGTAAACATGGGTGTGCATATATCTGCTTGGATGGCAGATATGGTCTCTCTGGGGTATATTCCCAGTAATGGGATTGCTGGGTCAAATGGTATCTCTATTTGCAATTTTTTTGAGAAAGCGCCACACTGCTTTCGACAATGGTTGCACCATCTTACATTCCCACCAACAGTGAATAAGAGTTCCAGTTTCTCCACATCCTCGCCAGCATTTGTTGCTTGCTGTTCTGTTATATTTTGCTATTCTTACTGGAGTGAGATAATATCTCATAGTTGTTTTGATTTGGATCTCTCTTAGAGCTAGGGACTTTGGACATTTCTTCATGTGCTTGTTGGCCATCTGAATGTCTTCTTCGGTGAAGTGTCTGTTCATATCCTGTGCCGATTTTTCTATTGGATTATTTACCTTTATCTTATTGTGGTGTTCAAGTATTTTATAAATTCCAGATATAAGTCCCTTATCTGACATGTCATTACCAAATATTTTTTCCCAGTCTGTGGCTTCCCTTTTTACTCTATTGGAGAAGTTTTTGGATGTGCATAGGGATTTGATTCTTAGAAGGTCCCATTCATCTATTTTATCTTCTCCTGGTTGTAGATTTTCCAGGATACTTGGAAGACTTTTTATGTTGTGGATTAGGACCACTAAAGTTCTTCCAAGCTTTTCTTGAATGAAGTTTATAGTCCTTGGTTTTAGTCCTAAATCCATGATCCACCTTGAGCTGATTTTTGTATATGGAGTGAGGTGTGGATCTTGTTTTAGTCTTCTACATACAGCTTTCCAATTTTGCCAGCACCATTTGTTAAAAAGGCTGTCATTTCCCCACTTAACTGTTTTCATCTCCTTGTCAAAAATCAGTTGACCATAGGTAGATGGGCTGATTTCTGGATTCTCAGTTCTACTCCATTGATCTATATGTCTGTCATTGTACCAGTACCATGCTGTCTTAACCACCACGGCAGTGTAGTAGGATTTGAAATCAGGGAGAGAGATGCCTCCTACATTTTTTCTATTTTTAAGGAGTGCTTTGCTTATTCGGGGGTTCTAGAGATTACCTTTTTCATCTCCTTGAAGAATGGGATTGGTATTTGTATTGGGATTGCATTGAACGTATATATTGCCTTTGGTAGTATTGCCATTTTCACAATATTGAGTCTTCCTATCCATGAGCAAGGGATATTCTTCCACTTCTCCAGATCTCTTTTTGTTTCTTGTCGTAATGTTTTGTAATTTTCTTTGAATAGGTCCTTTGTGCTTCTGGTTATATTTACTCCCAAGTATTTAATCTTGTGATTAGCTATTTTTAAGAACATAATTTTTTTAGAAAGCACAATTTTTTCTGAAAAGTTTATTTTTAAAAGAAGGAAAGGCTAAAATTGCTGTTAGAAGATATTCGGAAGCTTGCTCTTGAATATAGAGTGGCCTAAGGGATCAGCTATGAGTCGCAAATGACTTGATGGCACATAACAACAACAACAACTAGGAATCAGCCCTTGGAGAGGGGCATCACACTTGGGAGAGTGGAAGGAAAGCACAAGAGAGGGAGACCTCGATGAGAGGCATTTATTCAGTGACTGGGGTAATGGGGATAGGTGTGTCAGAGACAGTAAGGTTGGCCCAGAATAGAGCAGGGGTCAGGGATGTTGCACATAGGGTCACTATGAGTCACAGGCGACTTGACGGCACATAACAACAACAACAAGGTAGAGAGTAGTGTAAAGGAAGAAATGAGGAAGGAAAAGGCTAAATATAAGATTTCAAAGATGGGTTTTAGAAAACAAAGTAACATTTTGTAATGAGAGGTACAAACACCTCAAATCAGAAAACAAAAAGAGAAGAACAGGTTCAATGTGTCTCATGGTGAAAGAATTGAAGAAACAGAAAACTTGATTTACAATATGGAGCAATTCAATAGACAAGAAACTGAAGAATACAGGAAACATCACAAGTGAATGATAGGAATACACAGAGTCACTGTATCAAAATATTTGGTCAGCATTCAAATATTTTATGAGGCAGCATATGATTAAGAATGGTTTTGAAGATAGAAGTTTAAGGTGTGAGGATGAAGAAGAGGGCTTCAGGAACTGATGGAATACTAATTAAAATGTTTCACCAAACAGTTACAGTACTGAAAATGCTCACTTGTTTATGCCAAGAAATTTGAATGATAGCTAGCTGGTCAACACATAGTTGGAGCCAACTCATAGCTGACACCCTAGTAGGTTTTCAGAAGCATCTCATCATACATCAGAATGACCTGTGTTTTCTCTTTGAGCAGCCAGTGGACCGGCTTTTTTGGTTGGCTTTTTTATTTCTGGCTTTTGCTTTGGCAATGCAATGTGGAAGAGATTTATTTTCATACACACTTTTTTAAAAAAGATGATCCAACAAAATACAGAAAGTATTGAACAATATTATTAATATCACGTAAATGGAAAACTTGCTGAAGATTATTTGTTAAAAATGGCTAAAAAAATAAATTTCAAATACAAAAAATCCCATGGCTAGAACAGTACGTCCACAGTGACTGCCAAAACTGAAGCTGGATTGAGAAGAGGACGTGAATCAGGCATACAATTGCGGAAGTCAGATATTTCTTTCCCAAGAACAGAGAATAGTAGAAAGGTGTTTGCTGGTAGAGCGTTAGGTTCTCTTGTCAGGTGCCATCAAGTTAAGTATGATTGATAGCAACCCTATGAACAAAAGATCTGCACCCCGTTCTATCCTGCACCATCTTCACACTTCCTGACACACAGAGCCCATTGCAGCAGTCAACTTGTCAGTCCACCTAGTTGAGAGTATTTCTCTCCTTTGCCAACCCTCCACCCTTCCCAGCAACATGTCCCTCTCCGAAGAATAGCCCTTTCTAGTAACATGCCCAAAGTATGTGAGACAAAACCACATCATTCTTGCCTCCAAAGAACACTCAGCCAACACCCTGTACTAGACATATTTCTTTGTGCTCTTGGCTATCCAATGTTCAGTGCTCTTCTCCAACATCACAGCTCAAGGGCATAAATGCATTTTCTGTCATCCTTACTCATTTTCCAGCTCTCAGATGCATACCAA
>NW_006400032.1:1810502-1811877 GCF_000299155.1 Elephantulus edwardii
GAGTTACCTCTGTACAGCAACGCTCTTAACACTAGCAGTAAGGAAATCAAAAGACTAACTGCATTAAGAAAATGTGTTTCCAGGACCTCTCCAGAGTGCTGAAGAGCAAGGATGTCAGTGTAGAGACAAAGTTGCACCTGATCAAGGGCATGGTCATCACAATTACTTGCTATGCATCAGAGAGCTGGACAAAGACCAAGGATAACAAGAATAATTGATGCCTTTGATTGGGGTCCTGGAGAAGAGTTTTGAACACGCCATAGACTGCCAAGAGAACTAACAAATCAGTCCTGGGGAGGATGAAACCAAGCTGTTCCTTAGAGACAAGAATTTTGAGATTTTGTTTTGCATACTTTGGGCATGTAGCCAGGAGAGACCGATCTTTGGGGAAGGATATCATGCTTGGGAGGTCAAGGGACAGGCAGGAGACGAAGACTCTGGAGGAGATGGATTGACATAGTAACTGGAGTAATGAAGGTAGGTGTGTCATAGACAGTGGGATTGGTTCAGGCTACAGCAGGATTCAGAGCTGTTGTGCATAGGGTTACTTTGAGTTGTGGTCGACTTGAAGGCACATAACAACCACCACCAAGTTACATTAAGGAGCTCTGGTGGCCTACTGGTAAGAAGCTGTGATGCATTTTCAAAGGCATGTGCTTTGAATCCACCAACTGCTCTGCAGGAGAAGGATGGGAAGTTACCTCCTGTGTACTTTACTACTTCTGAAAATCCACTGGAGGATCAGCTATACATCGATTCTAACTCAATGGCATGCAACAACCAAGTTACATTGCATTTTTGTTTTCTCAGCACATATAAAATCTGTATTTCTACTAGAAAAGACCAAAATGGATGTCAGAAGAAATGCTGATGATTGCACTGGAGCGCAGAGAAGCCAAACCACAAGGAAGAATTCAAGATACTAAAGAGCTGAACAGAAGATTCCATAGGGCAACACGGGATGACAAAGCAAAATACTACAATGAAATGTGCAAGGAGCTGGAGTTGGAAAATCAAGAGGGCTGAACTTGTTCAGAATTTCTTAAGTTCAAGGAACAGAAGAACAAATTTAAACCTCGAGTTGCTATAATCAAGGATGGTATAGGCAGAATATTAAATGTTCCAGGAGGCATTAAAAGAAGATGGAAAGAATATACTGAGTCACTGTATCAAAAGGAACTGGCAGACACAGAAGAATTTAATGAAAGCACATATGATCAGAGCCTATGGTGATGAAGGAAGAAGTTCAAGCTGCTTTGAAGAAAACAGCAAAAAATAAGGCCCTGAGAATAGATGGTATACCAATTGATGTATTTCAGCTAACAGATACTGCCCTGGACATGCTCACCAAGTTGTGTCAAGTAATCTGGAGAAA
>NW_006400032.1:1812822-1820220 GCF_000299155.1 Elephantulus edwardii
CAGTGACTGGGGTAATCGGGATGGGTGTGTCAGAGGCCATGCGATTGGCACAGGATAGAGCAGGATTTAGGGCTGTTGTACATAGGGTCGCTATGAGTTGCAAGCTACTCGACGGCACATAACAACAACAACAACTAGAAGATAATGAAATAAGGAGCCATGGTTGCATGATGGGTACCCATGGGTTGGCAGTTCAAATCTATTAGCACTTCATGGGAGCAAAGATGGACAGTCTTTTCTTTTCCGTATTTAAAGGCTCAAAACCCCCATGTAGGGTCACTGTAAGTAGAAACTGACTCATTGGCAGTGTGTATATAGATAGTATGGTAAATGTTCAATAGCATGATGAAAAAGTTTGAAGTACTGGACAAATTCCAAATATATAAAGCAGACATGAAGTGAACACATTTTATCAGAAGAATGGCCTTGATAAACTTGCTAGATGCAAAGTTGCTAAAACTTTAATTTGTAAGAAAATACAGTGTGTGAAGTGCAATAAACTACAATGCATGAAAACAAGATTTACCTGTGGAGGATTATATACATTTTGCAGTTATGTAAATAATCTAAAACATTAATTACTTTTTTACTTGCTCACCTAGAATGTGATCTTTGCTCCAATTTGTAAAGGATTTGTTATTTTTATTAAAAATTGTGCCATTATGCTGAGTGAAATATCTCAGCCACAAAAGGACAAATACTGCATAGTGCCACTGTTGTAAAATGGGTCTGACATCGAGGTTGTGGTAACCTAAGAGAAAAGGGGTAAATAATGTATACTGCATTGAAACATATGAGGGAGAGAACTGTTTAAAAGGAATATAGGTTTAGGTATTATTTTAATGACAAGATTACAGAAAAAGAAATGCATATTAAAGTGGACTGTGAACTGGGGGGGCATTGTATGGCAATGAAAGAATTTTTTTTTTTCTTCAAAGAGAAAAATGAACTGGGAGGAAGAAAATGTGCAACAATAAATGAATGGGGAAAATTAAATGGAAAGAATATGCTGTATAAAATATATGTTGCATTAAAAATAATTCATAAAAAGATTGCTTTCCCCTGTAATCCTTTCCTTGTTGAATGAGGAAAGTGGAGGCTTCCTTAGCCAGCGTGGATGAGCAGCGCCCACGGGACAAGACGACATGGGCAGGCAAGCATCCGTGACTGTTAGCAAGAGTGTTCCCATGGACGGGATGATGCTGACTGGTTCTGACCACCGCAGGCTCTGTTTCCTCAAGCTCACTTCCTACATTCTTTGGAACCATCCACTCAGCCCTGTTTGTGAGGATAGAGCATGTGACGTATGGCCCAAGAATGCAGTTTCTAATCCTTTCCCGCTGATGCTGTCTTAAATGGAATTTTTATCCTCACAGTGAACTGTCCTACCCTTTGATCTTTGACTTTCTGTACTCTGCCTGTGTGTGTGCGCGCGTGTGCACTGGCATTGTTTGTATAATGGAAAATGAAGAGAAACTCTGACATGTGCTCAGCCTGCAACCATCTGTGAGATGTTCAGCAGTTAGGTGATTACTGATGTTTAATGTGCTAAGCATATTAAGAAGTTGTGCTGCAATCTTGAAGGCATGTGGTTCAAATCCACCAGCTGCTCTGCGGGAGAAGGATGGGCAGTCTCCTCCTGTGTGATTAACTCCCTCTGAAAAGCTACTGGAGTGTCTGCTCTAGTTTGGTTTCAACTCGAGGGCATATAACAACAACAAGCATATCAAGGAGTCCCTGGGTGGCAGAATGGCAAGACACTAGACTGCTAGACTGTTAGTTACTGAAAGGTTGGCATTTTTTAATCCACCCAGAGGTGCCTTGATGGTCTATTATTAAAATCCCACAGCCTTGAAAGTCCTGTGAATCAGCTCTACTCTATACACGTGGAGTCCTCAGAAATGGAAATCTATCCGATGGCAACTAGACAAGTAACAAGCAGCACTGGTGGTATAGTCTATGGGGAGTTGGACTGCTAACCCAAAGACTATGCCTGTTTGGTGATGTGATATATGGCCTAAGAATGCCATTTCTAATTCCTTCTGGTGGTGTAGCAGGAAAGGATAAGTGATGTGTTCTTGTGCGATTCATAGCTGTGGAAACCTGGTGGAAGGTCAACTATGACTCAGTTCTGGTTCAATGGCGATGAGTTAGGGACAACTAACAAGAAACAGCGCAACAGCTTTAAGTATGTTGAGTTTGATTTCTCAGTCTCTTCAATGTCTTCTTTTTTTTTTTTTCTTTTCATTTTCAGTATTTTTGTGTTTTTGATTCTTCCTAAGGAACCAAATTCTTTCGCATTGAATTAATCTTGGGTGTTTTCCCAAACTTCTTACCCTAGAGTTCTTTTATGTGCCTTCTTATTGCTTCCACATCCTGGTTCACCTTGTGCACTGATAGTTCGTTCTTTCTGGTCTAATATAACTACATATATTGTGAGGCACTTTGTTAAAGGTTGGAGCCAGGCCTTACTCTTCAGTATTTCCCATATAGTAGATGTTGAATAGGCATCTCCTGGTGCTCATCAGCTTCATTAAAGAGAGAGAAGTTAGCTCTTATTCTTCTGTCATCAAAGAATATCTCTAGGGAAAATCATGTTTTGAGTTTTTGGTGTGTTTTCTTTTCTAAGGAAAGCTTTGAGTCTAGGCATTTAAGGAGACCTAATCCTGACTTCTTGGTTTCTTGGTAGGAGAAATAACATAGTTCTCAGGCTTTCTTGTCTCCTGTAATTATACCAGCAAATGTTCTTCTTGAGACCTCTCCACGGTAGACTCACATAACTTACTCTAGCCCTGCTCTATCCTTCGTCTCTTCATTGGGTTTTGGGTGCCTAACTTACTCTCTTCGCTGCTTTCTTTCATTCACCCTCCAAAAAAATCTCCAATGAGAAGGATTTAGTACTAGGAAAATAGGCTGTTGAATTCCAGAGTCTGAAATAGAGCACATAAATATGTATGAAGCATTAAGACCCTTCTTTGAAGTGGAAGTTCCTGGCTAATAGATGCTTTGGAGTTGAGTTTTCCCTTTCTTCACCAGCCCCCCCTCCAGTTAAGCCCTTTCAGACCACTTACTTTTTTACATCAATTTAAGAACCTTATGATTAGCATCATAAGCATTTCTATATTTTTAATCATAATAAGAACTTGTTGTTGAGTTGATTCTGTCTCATAGCAGCCCCATAGGGCTTCCAAGGCTGGAAATCTTTAAAGACACAGTCACATCCTTCTCCCAAGGAGTTACTGGTGGGTTCAAATGGCTAGCCTTTTGTTTAGCAGTCAAACACTTAAGCCACTGTACCACCAGGCCCCATTTGTAATTATAATGCCACCTATGAATTCTAAAGGGAGCTGTAGTGGCTTAGTGGGTAAAGAGATGAGCTGTTAACCCAAAGATGAGAAGTTTTAATCTCCCAGATGCTCCAAGAGAGAAAGATGGGCACTCTCCTCTCCTGTGATTTATAGGCTCTGAAAAGGCACTGGAAGGTCAACTCTGAGTCAGTTCCTATTTGATGGCACACAACAACATAACAAGAACAATAATTCTAGACTAGAACTTTCTCAGAGTGCTCATGTGCTAAGTTTTTTATTTGATACTTCCACAGAGCTATTTTTGTAGGAGTGCTATAAAGGAGCCTGAGGTGCAGAATGTCTCAGTGATTTATCCCAAGTTCTAGAGTAAGTAAGCTGGCTGAATACTGGGTGGGAACCATGTCCTGGCTGGTCTGTGCAGGTGTGCTGTCTAATGCCATCACTGTGCTTGTGTACTGTTGTTGAGTCAGACCCGACCCATAGCTGGCCTTCTAGCTGGTTTTCAGAGGCAGTCAATTGCACAGGAGGAAATTGCCAAACCTTCTCTTTTGGAGCAACTGGTGGATTTGAACTGCATGCCTTTTGAGTTACAGCACGGTTTTTTACTACTAGGTAACCAGAGCTCCCTATCAACTACCAGTAATTTATTAATTCTTACGTTGAATATTTGCAGCATACCAGTTACTGGGCCTCTCAGGTTCTAGAAAAGAAGGGGCAAGAGAGGAGAAATCCTCCTTTATCACTAGCTATGAGGAGAGATAATGTGAGTGTGGAGGTGCTCCTGATTCAGGTCAGGGTCTTTTCAAGCACTTCCTATACATCTGAGAGATGGACAAAGAATAGAGATGACAGAGAAGAATTGACACCTTTGAGTTATGTTGTCAGAGAGGAGTACTGAGCATCACACAGACGGCTGAAAGAATAGATAGGTCTTGCAGAAGGTGCATCCAGAGTGCTCGTAGGAGGGAAGAAATTCCATGTTACCTAGTTTGGACATGTTGCTAGGAGAGGCTATTGCTTGGAAAGGGATATCATGCTTGGAAAGGTGGAGAATCAGTGAAAGGGAGGAAGACCCTCAGTCACATGCATTGACTCAGCGGCTGCAACAATGGGCACAAGTGTGTCAGAGAGGAGGACAGGACAGAGTTCAGAGCTGTTGTTCACAGGGTTGCTTAGTCACAATTGACTTGACAGCACCTAACAGCAACATGTGGCAAAGAGCAGCATGACTCCAATGTCCAGTTAAAAGTGGACTCAGGTCACCCTTTTCCATATCTTCATTCCTGGCCACTGGACATTTTATGCAGCGCTCTCTGACCTTGACCCCCCATATTTCGGTTAGACTTTATCCTTGGCCATCTTAGAACCATGTTATCAAGTCTATGCAGCCCTTTATACTTCAGACCACCCAGCTCCCCTCACGTCAAACCTCTGGGACTAGGTCACATACTGAATGGACTTCATCCTTCTTCACCTCCTACTTGTGAAGCTTTAACATCTAACAGCCTAGAGATGAGTCTTAACAGGTTGGCTTCATCCTATCAGTCCCTGCCGGCTCATTGCTGTCTGTAGGTTCATACACTTTCTGTAAAATGAGACCCTTGGCTATGTTTCCAGTTACCCATTTGTTATAACCAGAAAGGATACAAGCCAAGTTGTGCATCAGGCAGTCGCTGAGAAGGGCCTTGGCAAGAGGTTTTCTTTGTCCCCAAAGACGTACCATACCCTCTCCTGGACATGGCTGTTCTCAACCACTCCAAGAGACACCAAACAACAACACTCCAAAGCCAGGGCCTTCAATTACTAGGATCTCATGCATCGCCAGAACCCTTAATGCAAAGATATGATCGATCCAATCAATAAATATGCATGGCTACATCGTGCTCCTCGCTTTGCGAAGTTAGTTTGCTAGATGTGGGGTTTATATTTAGCCCTTATTTGGCTGGCAATTTTGAAAACAAAGGTATCTTGATTATTATTTTCAGAAACTAGAGACAAAGGGTTCTTTATTCCACAGTTCTTTAAAGTGCACTTGCTCATTTAACTTTCTTTGTAACCCCAGCAGGGTTTTTTTCTTTGTAACCCCAGCAGGAAGCCCTGGTGGCACTACTGGAGAAGGAGATGTGGTACTAACCCAAAGACAGGTAGTTTGAATCCTCCAGCTGCTTGAAGGAGAAAGATGGGCATTTTCCTCCTGTGCAATTTATAGACTCTGAGAACCCATTTAGAGGGTCAGCTCTGAGTCAGTTATGACTCAACAACAATTAGTTTAAGTTTTTTGAGTTTCCATAACCTCAGGAAGCCTTCCTTACAAGCTACCTCCAAAAATGAGCCAATGGAACATCTATGGATTGCGATTACAACTGATCAAGGGGCTGGGTCAGGACCAGGGAGCATTTTAGTCCATGGTGCGTGGGATGGTAACTGTGAGTCAAGTCAGGGCCTTCTCAGAGGAAATCTCAGGACTATGACAGCCACAGGGTATGCCTAGAGACTGTAAATCTGCATCACAAAACCTCTTTAAATCTAGAATCATCTTCCCTACTTTATGGAAGAAGAAAAGATGCTTTGGAGAAGTTCGTGCTCCCTTGCAGGTGGAAGAGTCAGGATTCTCTTCCTCCTCCACCAGGTAACTACAGCCTGTGCTCTCTGCTCTCTACCTCCGTAGCACCAAGATCTAAGGCAATACTCTAAGGGCTAATGAGAAGAAGCAATGTTGTCAGGGGCCAACAGAGGACTTTAATAAGCAGAGATGAATTTAGGCGCTGGTTGGTTATAAGACATTATAACTAGGACTCGGGAGCCTCATAAAGTATATAATGAAAGAACTTGTAAGGAAACCCAAAGAGAAGAAAAATTACGGTAAGTTTTAGGCTATGTTGCTGAGCTTATATCACAATGCCAGCAGGCCTTTGACTGAGCAACACAGCAAACTGGGATTTCTCCAGTGTGCAAAAAGCACATTGGTAAACATCATAATGACACACATATTTAGGAAAATGATGTTTTTAATTTTAAATGCTATGCAGCCTTGCCTTATATAGCCAGTGCTGGGAAGTTGTGGTATACCAGGAAATGATTTACATTTTAGCCTGAGGACAAAAATATGGAACTTGTAATTATGTCAGAGAGAGGCAAAAATTTTCTAACTGGAGAAACTAAAGCTGTAAAAGGCTCAGTTCGGATATTTCTCCACTAAACTGGTATGTGGCTGAGCCTTTTGCCTGAAACTTTATAGGAAATGAGCAACTGCTAATGACTTTCAGGTAACAGTCTCCCTTCCAGATCTTCAAAGCTCTCTTGCCAGAATAGTTTAGCAGAAGTGCACACGTTGCGGGTGACAAGCATTTGCCTGTTCGTTCTAAGGCCTTGCTTGCCCAAGGTGGTTTTGAGCCTGGAAGACTGGCTTGTGGGAACAGAGCTGCACATCTGGCACTGATGGGCAGGTCGGCCTGAACTCTGCGATGCTGCTTAGATATAGATAAGCTCCCATGCTCACAAGCTGCCTTGCAGATGGGACGTAGCCACCTCCGGGTCCAGGGTTTTCCTGCACCTGTGGTCCAATCGCCCCTGTTTTCTTTCACGGCAGCTCTGTATTGATTTCTGTGATGGGAAGCCCCTTCTGAAGGGCCTACTCGGTGAAGCGAGGTGTTTGCCCTGCCTCAGGGGATGAATTGTTGTTGTTGTGGTGTGTGCCTTCAAATTGGAAGTGACCCGTAGCTGACCCTTTAGTGGGTTTTCAGAGGCAGTCAGTCACTTGAGAGGACTTCTGTGGAGCAGCTGTTGGATTTGAACTGCACGCCTTTGAGATTGCAGTGCAGCTTCTTGCCACAGCTTTGTTGCTCTCACCCTCCCTTTTTTCTGCCCTTCATTAGTGTATGATTTGTTTATTTGTTTTTCATGAGTGTGTGATGCTGACCTCATGATCTTAATTTTCCAAGAATTTTCTCCGTCTTAATAATGGTGGTGATCTCATGAATGTCAGTCAACCTATGTCAAAATAATCAAATTACAATTTTAAATATAATTTGGAGCTTATGTTGTTGTTATGTACCATCGAGTCGTTTCCGACTCATAGCGACCCTATGCA
>NW_006400032.1:1823240-1849357 GCF_000299155.1 Elephantulus edwardii
TTACCCACTTGCTTCCCAGCTCCACCCTCCACCAGGATAACCCTTCTCATCTACCAAGTCCCTTCAGAAAAATATCTTCCATTGTCCAACCTATGATCTGACAGTTTGTATTTTAAGCTTTCTTGGCTTCTTTGATTCCAAACACGTTGACAGCTGACATGTCTCTTAAGTTTAGTTGTGCTGTCTCCAAGGGAAGGTGACGTGTCCTGTAGAACTTCTGTGTAGATTATGTTTCCCCGCCGGAAATCCTGGGTACCTGTGAGAAACGCCTGTTAATTATACCTCAGAAACAACAGAAAGTCATTCAAAATGGTTGAACCTGTAGGTAGAATCAGAGAGAAATTACAAGAGTACTGGCAATCAGTGTTCAAGCCCATTAGAATTTCTGCTATGCGAATGGCATTAGAGTGGCTATTATTCCCGTTTATACTGTTGCTGTTATTGTTATGTGCTGTTGAGTCGAAACAGACTCATAGCTCACCCTCCAGACAGTTTCCCAAGATAGTAAATCACACAGGAGGAGATTTCCTGTCTTTCTCCCGTGGAGCTACTGGTTGATTCCAACCATGTTACCCTTGGGTTGGCAGCATGATATCTAACCCATTGAAGGACCAGCTGTGGGTTGGTTCTGATTCTATGGTACACAACAACAACAGCATTAGTCAATGGTCAGAATAGAGACTCTTCCCAGCATTAGTGGCTCTTAAATATATCATGGAATCATCAAATTGCCAGGAAAAATTTTAAAAGGTTGAAAAAAGTTTTCTGTTTTTTAACTTTTGCTCTTTGGGGGTAGGTTTTTCCCATGGAGTTCAGTGCCTATGAATTAATGCTGCGTGTTCCACTTTGGTTCTAGTTGCTAGAGGCTACTTTTTTCCGAGCCCACATTTTACTCTCCCTCATTGAGTGTTCAGTAAAACTAACTCTGACATGTGCCTCTATTAAAGACTGTACTTAGGTGTGTTGGAACGAGAATGGATAATAACTAGAAGCAGATTTCTTACAGTCTGAACTTCGGTGTTGGCCTGCCCTTTTTGCTGGCTTTCTGGGTTTGTTAGACTTTGCTAATTGACAAGGCTTCAGGGGTGATTGTCCAGGCAGCCTCCCTACTCTTGACTTGGATTTAGTGTAAGCATTCCTGGTGGTCAAGTCATGAATTCCAACTTTGAAAACATGCACTGGAACAGAATTGCTGTGAACAGGATTGCTGGAACAAGATTCCAGGGTTCTCTGGTGCAGAAACCATAATGACTTCCAAAAGCACAGGCTCTGTTAATTCGTTCCTTTCTTTCTCATCTCTCAAAGAAAAGTCATCAAAGTTCAGAGCATCTTAGTCATTTTGAAATTGTGACATTCTATGTGAGTAATTGGTGTCTGTGGAACTCTCAGGGTGAAGCCCCAGTTTACCAATCAGTACGTATTACTAAACAGAAACAAATCTAGGGGAAAACTTGTAATCAGACATAAACATTTCACCCTAAGATTAATTTTCAACCAGGGAATAACAAGCACTACAATGCTATACAACCACTTGCATTTAAATGCCCTGTTTTACAAGTCCATAACCACAATCCTCAAAGTGGAATGAATACCATGGAGACCATACAGTAGGGTGTTGAAATCGTGTTGTTCCTTTTCTTTTCAGTTAGCACTTGGGTAAATTAAAATCCCAGACAGCGTTATTTCTCATTTCTTTTCTTTTTCCATGATGATTTTTTTAAATTTTATATTAGTTTGCTTATAAAGTTCATATACACAGTGTTGCACAATTTTCCTCATTCACATTTGTGTCTTATACAATAATTCCCATGCAGTATGTTTTATAAAATGAATTCCCATTGGACCTTGTCCATCATTCCATGTCTTTTCAGGTCCCCGCTCGATCATTCCCATTTCCTTCACCCTTCCCTTCATCCACCAAATTGTACAACACTGTGCATTTACCCCTACTCATCCTCCCACCTCTGCTCCCGACCCTTCCCCTCTTGGGTCCCCGTACATGTTTTACTAGTTATTCTTCTATTTTTACAGCAACGGTTTTATGCAATATTTGTCTTTTTGAGACTGAGTTAGTCACCCAGAATAATGCTCTCCAGTCTCTCCCAAGTTATGTAGTATTTTTAAGATCATTGATTCTGAGTACTACATAGTATTCCATCGTGTAAATGCCCCACAATTTTTCAATCCATTCAGTTGTGGTTGGACATTTGGATTTATTTTTTTTTTTTTATGTTCTTGCGACAGTGAATAATGCTGCTATGAACATTGGGGTACAAATTTCTGTTTGTGTCTCAGTTCTAATTTCTTTAAAGTATATTTCTAGCAGTGGAATAGCTGGGGAATATGGAATTTCTATGTTCAGTTTTTTGAAGTAAGGCCAAACTGTCTTCCCGAGTGGTTGAAGTATTTTACAATCCCACCAACAACTCCACATCCTCTCCAACACTTATTGCTTACTGCCCTACTAAACTTTGCCACTGCTACTGGAGTGAGATGGTACCTCATTGTGGTTTTGATTTGCATCTCTCTTATTGCCAGTTATTTTGAGCACTTCTTCATGTGTCTGTTGTCCAGCCAGATATCTTCCTCTGCGAAAAGACTTTCCATGTCTTTTGCCCATTTTGTTATTGGATTATCAGACTTTTTCTTCTGGAGGCTGAGTTGTTGTTACATGCTGTCAAGTTGCTTGTAACTCATAGAGTTCCTATCTAAAACAACTCTGAATTCTGATCTATCTTGAGCCAGCCTTATTGTCTCTGACACACCTACCATCATTACCCTAGTCACTGAGTCAATCCATCTCATCAAGGGTCTTCCTCCCTTGTGCTGTCCCTCTACCCTTCAAGCATGATGTTCCTATCCAAGGACTAGTCCCTCCTTGCAACATGACCAAAGTATGTCAGATGGAGCTTCAGAATCCTTGCCTCCAATGTGCAGCCTGGTTTTACCCTCTCCAGGACGAACCTGTTTGTTCTCCTAGCCATCAATGGTATATTCAACACTCTTCTCCAGCACCACAGCTATGATTTAAGCACTTGTAAACCTGGACTTCACACTGAGGAATATACTGAGATAATAGAGTCTTTGCCTTCAAAGAGTCCAGTTTAGGGGGTGAGACTGAGCAGTAAGCTGAGCAATAAGTAATAATGCAGAATGATACGTACTTTTAAGAAAATAAGTAGAGCAAATTAGTACTTGAACCCATAGGAGTACCACCCAACTCAAACCATGTAGGTCAGGCAAAGCTTCTTACAAATTGAGTCAGTTATTTTATGAAAGCAGCAGAATAAAGGCTTCAAGGTACACAGTTCAAATCTACCAGGTGCTCCACAGGAGAAGGATGGACAATCCCCTCTCATAAAATTTACTGCCTCTGAAAACCCACTGGAGGGTCAGCTCTGGGTTGGTTCCAACTTGAAGGCACGCAACATCAATAACGAGTTTATGAGCTAAGAACTAAGGAGCCCACCTCTTGTGTTCCCTGAGCCTCCAGTTTGGAAAGAATAGTTTCCATTGGTTGCTTATGAAGATTATGAAATCAGGTGATTTCTATCAAAGTGCTTAGTAACTAACTGCTAGGGACAAAGTCAATGTTAATTGGTTTTCTTCCTCCTCCGTTTTTCAACCCCATCTCCGTAAAATGAGTGTGATTTCGGAAGGAGACGACTCAGGGAACATCGAGGGGCTTTTCAGTCCTCTCTATCACTTGGTGTTTATCTTATTTCCAGTTCGTTAGGGTCTTTCCTCTCTGATGTTGGTTATGCTCATGAACAGCACAGGGTCTTTCATGTATGGCTTAAGACACTTCATTAGGGAAAGCAGCCGTCCTCTGAGCAAGTGACAAGAGGCAGAGGGGGAAATGGGAAACAAATGTCGGATTCATCTATAGGGCTGTGTTGGGCCCAGCATTAGTATGAGAGGCAGCTTCCTTCATCTGGCCAAAGGCCTCCTTCCTGCACGGAGAACGGATGTTTGCATTGGTAACTGAATGGGAAGGAGTAGAAGGCTGAAGCCTTTTTCTCAAGGGAGGTCAGGGGGAGGAGAATCAGCTTCAAGGGTGTCGGGGTTTAGCTGCCATCAGAGGGGACCCCAACTCGTGGTGAAAGTTTGATCCCCTCGTGTCTGGGGGTCTCTGTGAGTCACCTTCAATGGCAGTTTGAGTCTGCTCTCAGTGTGCTTCCTACTCTTGACCAGCTGTAAATGCTATAAAAGAGAATGGGGCCACAGCTTTTTGGAGGTGTTTTGACTGGCCAGAGGCATTTCCAGTGTCAGGGCCCAATACAGAAAACTGGGCACCAAACTGGGAACGCTTTGCTTTCTGCCACCCTCTTTTGTTCATTTCGCTGTACATTCTCCTTCCACAAGAAGACTTTGCTTGTCCCAAACTCAGACACCTTCTCTTGTTGCAAATCCTCCTAACCTTCAGACTTCCCCCCACCCCAGGCACACACAGCTGTCACAACAAACTTCCCCTCATCTGCTACTAAATGTATCAGACACTGTCGTGCAGGCTGCGAGCTGCCGACTCATTGGCCCGGGGGCTTTCCAATAGAATCTGATGTTATCCAAAACTTCTCATCTGTTTCAAAGGGTACAATTTCCTGCGTTCTCTGGAGGGAAATCAAACGCTCTCTATTTGGGAAATGGGCCTATCCTTCACAGATTGAGTAGACTTCTAGGCAATTATGGGGTGATTATTCTGAGTGTTTCCTCACTTCATTTCCCCTAACAATGACTAGAGTGACCTGACTCTGGGCTTTTCATCTTGCCTGTGAGATATCTGGAAATAAATCACAAAATCTGAGAAAAGAGATTGCACCTTTTCCTTTCTCTCTATCCTTCTCCCAAGGCTTTTTCTTTCCTGGATTAACCAGTTCTTTCTTTTCTTTCCTTTCTTCATTTTCTACCTGGGGTTCAAGAATCATTTTCTTTCAAACCATCTTCACAGTCCTTTACGTCCTAGTCACAGTCACTCCACACTGACTTCCGGATTTAGGAATCACCCATTGAGAAAAATCATTTTCTGCTCACTTCGTTGCCTCTCGCTGGATTGGCTTCTTCCCCCGTCTTTGTTCTGCACTCCATATGCCTCTCTCCTCAAGTAGCTCCATAATTTTCCCCCTTTAAATATTTAAGTCACCTTCTAATTTCCTGCTGTCAGACATCTGCTATCTCATCTTGCTCCCTGTACTTCGTAGAATATTTGTTTTATGAATGTTCTGCCGGCTCAGTTCAGACTTATAGGAACCTTGTAGGACCCTGTAGAATGGTCCCATGGGGTTTCCAAGATGATAATCTTTATGGAAGCAGACTGCCACAGCCTTCTCCCATGGAGCAGTTGGTGGGTTCAAACTGCAGACTTTATGGTTAACAGACCAGCTTTTGAACCATTGTGCCAGTTGGCATCAACATCAGTGAGTTTGATTTTGAGGTTTGGTCTCCTCAGTATAATAATTTTGTTGGCGTGTAGTAACCTAACCACTCTAGTTTTGTTTTACACTGAGTGATTAAGTGCTTTGAATAATTGTTTCCGCTCTATTACTGTGAATCCACTTGGATTAGCACTCTTCTTTTGCCATCTTTGATAAATTTTGGGGTATTTAAAGAGCATCAGGACCAGGAGGAATCAGCATACACATTAACTTCCCCTTCCTACCTGTGAGAAGTGCTCTTTTTTCCTCACTGCAAGAGCCTGAAGCAACAGATACTCAGGCTTCTCCAGAAGGAGAAGGAGGGAGAGGAATGCACTACTACAAAGACTCTGTGTGTGTGTGTGTGTGTGTGTGTGTGTGTGTGTGTGTGTGCGTGCGCACACACATTCTCTCAGCTGCTGTTTGCTAATGTGGCTATTTGGCAGTGAATTCATTGCAGAGAGCAAATGTTAGGATTAAGGAAAAAGTGTACTGGCATATCAGATTTTTGAAACTGAAGGACAACTCGCGGTTAACAGTGTCTGGCTGGATGGTATTTTCTTTTTAAGCTAGCTAATTTTAACAGCTGTTTAGCAAAGCATTATTTTCATCTATGTCTGTTTGACAGGTTTAGGAGCAAATTTTGTGGTAAGTGACATGCTGAACAGAGGGCTCCCTGGTTAAGGCTGTAACAGGAACTGTGTTTACAGCAAGATTCATCCAGGGTCTTTCTGCTTTTATGTTTGTAGGGTGAGCGAGCCAGGCTATCGGGAAGGAAATAGAAAGGCAGAGTGGGAGGAAATTTACCAGTATCTCTGCCCGAGTATTACCTCAGAACTTGTTATTAACCAGTTCAGGGGAACACGAATGGGGGAACATGCTGTTTAGCAATAAAAGCCTATTAATACAGTCAGCTTATGGTAACCCTGTAGAGGCAAATGGTAATTAAATCTATATATCTGCAGCTTTCTAGTGTTCTACATCTGAAACTCTGTAAGCCTCCCACACTTTGATGCAGGGCAGCACATATTCCCATATTCCATCCCCTGCTATGGACTACTTGTTACAAACTACTTTCTGATATTGCCAGATTGAAGACAAATGCTTTGCAGACTTTATTGGCAGTAATAAAGTACTTTCTATTACTTTTATAATTGGGGGGAGAGGAGTTTTAGGAAACTTTGATTTTATGAGGCTAGAATCTTACTATTTCCTTTCTTCAGTTCTTAGATTGTAGGATTACAGGATTACTGGTGGCCTAGGGGGATAAGAAGTTGTGATGCCAGCCCAAGAGGCAAGTGGTTCAAATCCTCCATCTGCTCCATGGGAGAAAGATGATCAGTCTCCTCTCATGTGATTTATAGTCTCTGAAATTCCATTGAAGGTTCAGCTCTGAGTGGGTTCCACTTGATGACAATGACTTTCAATTTGAGCACCTAGACTTAGAGCATCTATATTTAGACCCAGAGGGTAAAATCTGTCATGATTTAGCTGAGCTCTTGTGGACTGTGAGTGCTTGGTTAATGCTGATGACTGCAGGCGTGTGCACAGGTGACAGAACCACACATCACAGACCCGTGTTCTCGCGAATAGCCACCTTGCAGTCAGTTGGGCATCACTAACAAAGGGACTGGGAGCTGTTTCAGATCCTCCTTGGATTTTTACAAACTCACAGTACAAAGTTTGCTCTGGAGTTCATGGCTGATTTAATTTATTGGCATTTTAATCATGCTGTTTCACTTAAGCAGCATGTAAGGAAGCTTCAGATTTATTTATCTCTCTCCCACTGTAATGTAAGGTCAAAACCCAGTTATGAACTGTGATTGAGATGCCTCCTTTTGAACAATGAGGTTTTCAGCAACCTTGTTTTATGCATTCAACAGCCTTAAATAGGATAAAGAAGTCAGTAGGAAGAGTAAAGTAAGCCCAATTAATTTTACATGAAGGGAAACTCAAATTTGCTCACTGGTAGACAATAAAATGTCAGAGACACAAAATGAGTCAAATGGGATGAGGAGGGATGGGAATGAGGAGGTCACTTGCTATACTTGTTAGTGGCAGGGATTGGGCCTAGACATGAATCAGTGTGAACAGAGGGATGAGAGGAGTCTTCTACCTGTGGGCCTGTCTTAGAAAGTTGTTACTCTCAAACCTTCAACTCAACTTCTGAGATTCTCTCTGGGAAGGGCATCAATAGTATACCGTTGCCTGTGTGGATTATAACAAATTATGACTACCATTGAGAAGAATGGGGATCTCAGAACACTTAACTGTGCTCATGCAAAACCAGTGCCTAGACCAAGAAGCAGTTGCCTGAATAGAAACACTGCATGGTTTAAAATCAGAAATGTACGTTAGTGAAACATGTATGGGGATCAAAGAGGTTAGGGGTTAGAGCAGTGGGGTGAGGATGGGTAGGGGTGAAATCACGTGGTTGCACCATTTGGTGGTAGCGGGTAAAGGAAATGAGGAAGAACACGTGAAACCTGGAAAGACATGGTAGTGGTGGGCATGGTCCAATGTTGATTAATTTTATAAAACATAATGAGTGGGAGTGGTTGTATAAACCACAATGTGAATGAAGAATAGTATGAAACACAATATATTTATGAAATTTGTAAGCAAGTCAATATAAAATAAAAATTAGAAATTGCGTGCATCAGGACTGTATCCTTTTTACCATTGGCTGTTCATTTAATCTATCTGGTAGGCAAATTGTTCAAGAAGCTGGATTCTAGGAAGAAGAATTTATGTGCATGTGAACACAGCTGGCTCAGGGTCCAGCAGAGATTCTCAAAGGAGATGAAAGTCTAGCTGATGTGTCTAAGATTTCAAGATGTGCCTGGGAACTCTCCAGAGAAAGAATAAGGAGGAGAAGGATATTCTAGGATTGGGGAAGACTCACCAACACCCTGCATTAGGCAGATGATGCAACCTTGTTTTCAGAAAATAGAGATGACTTTGAAGCACTTGCTACGGAAGATCAAAGACTTCTGCCTTCAATATGGTTTACATCTCAACATTTTGAAAATGCAAATGCTCACCACTGAACCAATTGGCAACATAATGATAGATGCAGAAAAGATTGAAGTTGTCAATAGTTTAATTTTACTTGTATCCATAATGAATACCTATAGCAACAGCAGTCAAGAAATCAAAAGATGTGTTGCACTGGTAAAATGTGTTCTCCAGGATCTCTCCAAAACGCTATGATGTCAGTTTTAAAGACTAAGGGGTGCCTGATTAAAGCATGGTCTTTTCAATTGCTTCCTTTGCAGCTAAAAGTTGGACAATGAATAAGGATAACAAAAGAAGAATCAATACCTTTGTGGTTTTGGCAAAGAGTACTGAATATCTCATAGAGTGCCAAAAGAGCAGAAGAGTCTGTCTTGAATGAAGTACAAAATGAGAGGCAAAGATTGTGAAGCTTTGCCTCACTTACTTGGGCCATATTTTCAGGAGGAACTAGTCCTTGGAGAAAGTTAGAGGGTCAGTGAAGGAGAAGAAGACCCTCAACAAGATGAACTGATGCTGTCACTACCACGATGGGCTTGAGCATGACAGAGAGCATGAGGATGTGCAGGATAGGGCCAGGTTTGTGGCTCATAGGTTTGCTACAAATTGTAATCTATATCATGGCATCTAACAACACAACAACATTTGCCTTGCTCACATCACCTTTGCCTAACTGTCAAATCAGGAGGATAAAAGAGGGAAGCACCATGAACTGAACTGTTCTTACCTAACTGGTTCTTGAACTGAACTTGCCTAGCTGTTAGGATTCTCCTCTCTTCATCCAGCTTTCCTTCTTTTTTGCCTCTATAATCCCCTTTCCTCATTCTGGATACTGCCTGTGTTGAGTGGCAAAGCTATCTGAAATGAAATCTCCTTATCACAACTTGCTGGAAAATTATGGTGAAGACAGGTTGGAGACAGGTGAGTCCTAGTCGAAGATGATAGAAGAAGTAAGCCTGGAACATGATTCTCCCTGTTCAGGAATGTGAGTCTAATAAGTAGAGATGTTTAAAGAGTAAAATGTGATGCATGTAACAAGAGATATTCATAGAGGTATGAGTAGGGTATGTGGGAGGGCATGTGAAGCACAGCTGACTCAGAGCAGAGATTCCCAGAGGAGATGAAAGCCTAACTGAGGTGTCTAAGATTTCAAAGGGTAGCTTGGAACTCTTAAGAGAATGGATCAAGAGGAGAAGGATATTTCAAGCAATGAGATCAATCTATGTTAAGACTCTAAAATTTAAAGAATGGCACGTTTGGGGGACTTTGGGTTCATCTTGCGTGGACTCTGGTAGATATAAGAAAGAGGCATGAGAGATGAGCCTGGGATAAGAGACAAGGACCTTGAATGCCAGGCAAAGGGTTTGACATTGTCTTGAAGGCAGTGGGGAACTTTAACAGAGGAGGAAATGGATCAGATTTCTTTTGAAAAAGATAACTGCTGTAGAAAAGAAAAGGTATAGGAGAATATGAGACTGGAAACAAAAACCTCTTAGGAAGTTGTTGAAGTAATTAAAATTAAAGTAATATGACAAGAACATGGAGGTGAGGAAGGCGTAAAGAAGAGGGATGGTTTTGAGAACTAGTTAGGAGTGGCAATTCACAGTATTTGGGGATTAATTGTTTGAGGGAGGAGACAAAGAGAGAGGGGGAAGAGAGGGAGGGAGAGAGGGAGGGAAAGAGAGGGGGGAAGAGAGAGAGAGAGATAGAGAGGAGAACAAACTATCCCTATGATTATAGGTGATATTATGTGCTGCCAAGTCAGAACTGACTCTTAGCTGACCCTCCAGTGGATTTTCAAAGGCCATAAATCATACAGGAGGAAATGGCACATCTTTTTTTTTTTTTTCTGGGGGATTTAAACTATAAGCGTTTTGGTTAGCAGTGAAATTCCTTACATCTAAGGAGCCCTGGTGGCCTAGTGGAAAGAAGCTGCGCCCAATCCCAAAGGCTTGTGGTTTGAGACTATAAGCTGTTCCATGGGAGAAGGATGGATAATCTCTTCCTGTGTGATCATCTGTCTCTGAGAACCTGCTGGAAGGTCAGCTATGGGTCAGTTCTGGATCTACGGTACACAGCAACAAGAAGTCACTAAAGCTCATAGATGATGAGGTGTTGGGAATGCCATGAAACAAGTAAAGAAATTCAGGGCAATGAGTAGTTTTGAAGGAAAATAGTGAGAAGTATTTGTATATGTTGAGTTCCAGTTGCTTAATACATCACCGCACACTTTTTACATTGACGATTGTGCTTAGAAACACATTTGCCATCATTTGCGGCAATGTGTTAAGGACATTCTGATTGAGTTGCTTATGTGACATCGAACTATAGATCATAAATGAAACTTTAAAGTGAGCACATTGCCAATAACAGTTTATATAGCAAGTCATGGAGAGAACTTTAGGGAACAATACAGTTTAAAGGATAGCTGAAAGAAAGGGATCCTTAAAAAAGAGATTGGGAAGTAGGGCAGTAGTAATATAGGAGGAAGAGTGTTTTGAGCACGAGAGACCACCAACAATGTCAAATATTTTAAATCTCAAGTATGATATGAACAAAATATTTTTATTAGAATTAGAAATAAAAATTCTTAAATAAGTTCCATTTCAGGTGGCTGATAGAAGAAAAAAAATGCAAATTATTGATTGAGTAGTACTTTTTACATATGAAATAGAAGTCAAGTGTAACATGGAATGTAAAATGTGATTGATGTTAAATGTTTACAATATGGTGTAACCCCTTATTTTTCCTATGAGGAGATCTTTTGCAAAAATAGTTCATGTCATGCAACTAGAGAAGGAAAACCAGGACACAATCCCACGTGTCTTGATTCCGTGGATAAAAGGGGGTTTGCAAGTGTACTGTAGTTTCAGAGGGAAAAGTAATGTATGTTGTAGGGAATGTAATCATTAAAGTGATGGATCAGAGCTGTTTACTTCTGTTGTGAAATATAACTGTTTGATGAATTCATTTATTTATTACATATTTATTGGCAGATATCATACTATTTGCTTGGCATACAAAGACAAATAAAACAAATTTCTCATGATGAATATGCTATGCCAATTTTATAAAAGTAAACTAAATGTCTCTCTTAAATGATGTGTAGTCTAGCAGGGTGACAGCCAAAAAACAATATATATCTCTCACAGTTTGGACATGTAGCTAGACAAGGCTATTTCTTGGAAAGGGACATCATGCTTGGAAAGATGGTCAGTGAAGCAGAGGAGTACCTCCAATGACATGATGTTTTCAGAAGTGGGCTCTAGGGTGTCAGAAGATGTGGGTGGCATAGGGCAGGGTCTAGGTTGGCTTTCATAGTATTGCTATGAAATATATATACTTGATGGTACTTAACAACAATAACATTGAAAAGACAGTGAATGAATACCCCCCAGGAGTTGGTGACAGATAACCTAGACCTTCTTTGCTAATCATGGTTTCTCCAAATGGAGAAGAAAGGAATTTATTTTTGGCAGAAGGAATTATAAGAGTGATATGAGTCAGAAATGTAAAGAGTATTCTCTAACTCCAGGACTAACAAACAGCCTGGTGAAGCTAGAAGAAGCATATGATTACACATTTGGCTGCTAACCCAAAGGTTGGTGATTTTAATTTACCAAATGCTCTATTTCCATAAAGGTTTGCTGTCTTGGAAATGCCTAGAGGACATTCTTACTCCGTTGTATCGGATCACTTGAGTTGGATTGGACACTATTGGTGGGTTTGTTTTGAGCTGAAACGTTAGGGGAGGAGGAATGGTGTTGAAGACCAGTAAGCCACACCCGTAACATTGAACTAGGACAAATGGGGAAAAGAGATTTTAAGCCAAGTAGTCATTCTATTTGGGTTTAAGATAATTTTAGTAAAATTGTCTTCCTTTTATAAAATGGAAGACAAGTTGGTAAAGAACTTAGCATTTAAGACAGGGGGATAAGTAGGAGATGGTCAGTTTGGTGGGTGGAAGAAACGGGGGTGGGGGTGGGGCGGGATAAAGGAAATGGGAAAGATCCAGGGGGGACCTGAAAAGAGAGGTAACGATGGGCATAGTCCAGTGGTGATTAATTTTGTAAAACATAATGCATGGGAATGATCATATACAACACAATGTGAATGAAGAATAGTGTAAAATACAATGTATATTAACTTTGTAAGCAAACCAATATAAAATAAACATGAAATACAAGAAAAAGGAAACAACAACAACAAAACCCTAGGAAATGATAGGTTCTAAACTGGGACAGAAATGGCAAAGGTGGAGAGGAAGGCAGTTAAGGAAGCTGGTGAAGGTGTAATAACAGGCAAGATTTACTAGTTCACCTGTTTTTCCTGAGGGACAGTGAAAAAAAACACACACACACCAAAACCACCCCAAAACAATAGAAAGCTATGGTTTCCAACTTACTATAGAGAAGAGTAAAGGAAGAATGAGTTTGGAAGGGAAGATTCTGTGTTTAATATTGGCTGTTTAGAATTAAAACATGTGAGAAATCTGAGTAGAATATGCATGAGTTAGTCCCAAGCCTTTGCTTAGAAGTGTTAATGAGTATAAACAGTTTATCTAATTATGGATCCCCAAGAAGCCTCTAAAAGTAGTTTATCAGTTAGGAATATATTCACAGCTGCAAGTAACAGAAAATCCAATGACCAGTGGCTAAAACAAATGGAGTTTATTTTTCTCACTAATAGGAAAGTTGATTTAGCAGCTCAGGGATGCTGGTCGGTGCAGATTCTCCTTGGACTTTGTCTCCTGGCTACGAAAGTAGTGACAGAGCTCTAGAATGGTCATCACCTTCTTCTTCTTGTTATCAGATTTGCCTCTGCTTGGGCCTTTCTGGGTCTCTCATAGCCGAAAAAGAAGCCCCAAAAGTGAAGAAGAGAAAGATCAAATTCACTTTAATCATAGTTCCCCATCGTATTATTTTCCCCTTTCTGAAATAATGTCTAGTTTATTACCTTTAAATAGAAATAGTAGATAATCTTCTTATGCATGATTTCAAATAAACCAATATACCATTCCAACTGTAATGTAAACGAGGAATTAAAGGGAAGTAATTGATAATAAAATATTTCCAAATCCCAGCTCTGCATACGTTAGCTAACACGATGAGCTAGGGAGGTGTTTGTGTGGTGAATAAGCAGAAGGCACCAGGGTGTATGTATGGTAATGCTTTCTGTGATACTAGTAACAGTAAAGGGATTGGTAATTTTACTGAAATAATTACCACATTTTGGTAAAATTCTGAACAAGATATGGCACAGGCACACTCTTCCCTTGATAGTTGCTTCTTGAAAAAGCCAGTGTGCATTAAAACCATTGAGGCTATTTTGTATTTGTATGTAAAACAGAGTTAAATTCAAAGTTTAGGTAGTTGGTTTTCCAGTTTTTCAAAAGGGCCTGAGAGAGAGTTGATGTTAGGTACCAACACGTTTTCTCTTGCCAGACAGTGAACTCATGCACAACAAAATAAAAATGCCAGGTCCTTTGCTATCCTCTTCATTTCTGCTGTACGTCATCTCATTAACGTCTGCCACTGTGTCAAACCCATCTTATTGAGGGTCTGCCTCTTTTTGGTGACTCACCAGTTTTCCAAGCATGATGCTGTTTTCTAGAGACTAGTTCTTCCTGATAACATGCCCAACATGTGAGATCAACTATCACTCTCTTTTGCCGCTAAGGAGCCCTTGGCTACACTTCCTCCAAGATAGATGTATATTCAATAGTCTTTGCTAATAAAGCAATTCAAAGGCAGCATCCTTCTTTGGTCTTTCTTCTCCATTGTCTAACTTTTGCATGTATGTGAAGCAATTGGAAATACCATGGCTTAGGTCAGGTTAATCTTCATTCTTTGTTCTCAAAGAACACCTTTGCTCATTAGCACTTTAAAGGGGTTCTTGACAGCAGATT
Source organism: Elephantulus edwardii (assembly GCF_000299155.1). Taxonomy (NCBI): domain Eukaryota; kingdom Metazoa; phylum Chordata; class Mammalia; order Macroscelidea; family Macroscelididae; genus Elephantulus; species Elephantulus edwardii. The sequence goes on from NW_006400032.1 coordinate 1,837,575, forward strand.
TGCCCAAAGCAATATGTACTTTGATTTCTTGACAGCAGTTTCCATGGGTGTGGATCCAGTAGAATGAATCCCTTGACAGCTTCAATTTTTCTCCCCATCTATCATGATGCTGCCTATTGGTCCAGTTGTGAAAATTTGTCTTTCCTTTATGTTGAAGTTTAATCCATACTGAAGGTTATAGTCTTGGATCTTCTTTGATCTAAATGCTTCATGTCCTCTTCACTTTAAGTAAGCAAGGCTGTGCTATCTACATATGTGGATGAATTTTCCTCCAATTTTGATGCTACATTCTTAGTTATATAATAAGGTAGGGCGGTTCTTAGTACGTAAGAATGACCGCATACAGTTGTATCTCTGTTGTCCTGAGTCTGTGTCAACTAATTACCAATAGCACTCACAGCCTCTACAAAAACAAACATGCTCCTTCTTCACCATATATTCAAAATGCTTCCAAGTAGCAGTACCACTCATATTGAGAACAACTGGCTTATATTAATTGGAATGAGTACTTTGTATTCCAAGCCAAATTGAGATTGGGTCTGCAAGGAAAAGAGAGAATAGATGTTGAGAAGGTAATTAACAATGATTGCTAAAAGCAGGGAATGAATTTTGCTTATTTTTGAATTCTTAATTATTTTTTTACAGTTCATGGCATATAGCAACTGCTTAATATGCTTTCTTTAATAACTGGAATATAAGCTGTGGAGAATGGAAACTCAGTACTTTTTGTATTTGGTGTTTAATTAAGTCTAGCATGTTCCCTAAAATGGTCAAAATGATAATCTTCAGAGGAGTTGAAAAATGAATGCCAATGTTCTAGTGTCGGTGCTAGGATTTAAAATTCCCCCTCCCCCCTTTTTTTTAGGATTTAGAATTTCTAATTTTTGTGTCCTCTGGGCTTCAGACTAAGTGAACTCTACTCCAGTGAATCTTATTTAGCAATGGGAACTTTAAGAAAAGTAGTTAAGTTTTCATGTAAGAATATATTCAGTCTTTAGAATAAAAAGTAGCTGAAACAATAAAAACAATTAAAAAAATTTCAACCTCTAAATCTAATTTTTTGGAAAAAAAATATCACATATTCTGACTTCTTTGTGTCCCTTTTACACTCCAGCTCATCTATTCATTCTGGCCTTTTGATCCTAGCCTGAGACATCTTCAGACAAAAGTATTTTAGGAAAAAATATTTAGGAATAGAAGCAAAAGGTTTTGTTTTGTTTCCTCAAAATATAAATCTATTCTTGGAATATAATTCACAGTAGGAGACAAGTTGGTCTTGCTTTAGTTTTCTTCCAGAATTTCCAGCAGAAAGGGGTGAAAAGAGCATTATAAATAAATTGATATTTCCTATGTGAAGAAGATAATATGTAATTTGTAAAGGCAGTATATGAAAAGAAAATTTGTTTTAAACAGTGAACTAAAATTGCCTTTGGATTTAGAGGTGGACTGCAATAAAAGCATGATAGAGCATAACTTAAACAAAACAGTTGTTTAACATTTTGAAGGGAATAACATTTGATATTTCCACTGTTTGAATTCAAGTAAAGGAGCAATGACTCCAACCTTTTGTGTATATGAATAAAGAATATTTTTTAAATTGTGCAGTTTAAGTTTAGACATTTCCAGTGGTTCCACAATTGCTTGCGAGAATGCTCGACCTTTGTGTGTATATGTGTCAGTTGAGTTATTTATATCTTAAGTGCTTTAAATGGAAGAGTATCATGAAGTCTTTGTAAATGAATAGCTTTACCAATGCATACTTTGTAGCAAAGGTTAGCTCTCTGCCATTATTTTCATTCTTCTTGAAAACTTTATGGAATGATGTGATATGTAACAAATAGTGGCATATTCTGGACACATCTGGTTTTGGGATTTTGAAGAACTTAATATGTTGTCTTTTTCCTGCTGTGGTATCCAGATTAAGTCCAGATTGTGTGCTAAAGAGACAGGATATCAGAGGAGAATACTCCTAGGTGCATGAGGAATGGAGACTTGCAGTTCATCCTCCAAACACAGCAAGTCGTTAGTATTTTTGCTCTGGGTGTTCTGGCATTCTGCAGGTAGACAATTTCAGGCAAACCTTGGGTGATGGTTTCTTCCCATTGCTGTAGTGTCTTCCACCATTCTTGCCCATCGTCTAGCTGTTGGCCATTCCTCTGTCAGTCATTTTACAAAGCTTTTGTGCAGGGTGTTTGCTTTGCTTTGACTACCTTTTCTCCAAAGCCATTTTTACTTTCTCTGTGTCAGCTAGCAAATTCCTGCTTATTTTTCAAATCTCAGCTCAAATGTTTTCTCTTAACTTTCCCCTTTCTCTTTTCCAACAGGATCTTGGAACTGCCTCTGTTGTAGGACTCTTCACATTACCTATTTCCCATTACACTTAGCATCTCTCTGAGGAACTGCATATAGTGCTTTTAGCCTTCAGTGCTTGGCTATTGTGGTTAGACACTCTTGAGTTGGCCCTGGCTCATAATGACTCCATCCACAGCTGAACAGAACTTGCCTGGGTCTGTGCAAATCCTGTGGTTGGTTGGCTATCAGATACTTGTATCTTCATTGACTGATTGTGAAGTGTGGTTTGCCAGGTCTTTCTTCCTAGTTGATATTATGCTACCAGTTTTGTTGAAATATGTCCAGTATCATGACATCATGCAAGCTTCCACTCATACCCGAGTGGTAAGTGTGCATAAGACGTGTTGGCTGAGACTTGAACCTGGGTCTCTTGCATGAAAAGCAAACATTATATTTTTGTTGACTGAATTGAAAGATAAAGTCATGAGTCAACACAAAACAAAACACTTTAGAGAGAAAATAATGATGAGTATAAAATATAGAAGACTACGTGTCTTTGGAGGATGAAAGACACCCAAGTGTTGAGGACGCTCCTTCATAGGGTCACTATGAGTCGCCTGTGACTCGACGGCACTTATCAACAACAATGTGTCTTTGGCGATCATTCACTAGTATTTTCTACTTTTGTAAGCTATGGGAAAAGAACTTAATAGTTTATATTATTTTATTTTACAGCAATGTATTTCTGAGGTTGGACAGAGTAACAGTTTTGGGGATCAGGACATCCTCTTAGCAATTTCTTAGGCAACCTTCTGTGGGACAGTGTAGTCCCATTCTTCCGGCAGCTCTGGAAGTGTTAGACTTTCAATTACTATTCATTCATGCCTTTCCCTGGGGTTTCTATTGTAGGAAAATAAATTCCACCACTTTTATATTTTTAATTACACTTTTTCATTTGCTATGTAAACATGTTGCGTTTTGATTTTCCTAAAATTAGCTTTGTACACTAAAAGATACCTGCCTTTGGCTTTTGTTTTCTCACGTTAAGGAGGGATAATTACTTTAGTCCGTTCATGCCCATAAATGGATCCTTTGTTCATTCTTCTTTGAACTGACTTTAGAATCTAGAATCGATTTCATGATTTATGATAACGCTACATATGCGTGGTAATAATAATTTTTAAAAAGTTGTCCTTTACTGCAGGCTTTTTTCCCTGGCTATGTAAGTCACCATTTTAATTTTAATGATATATTTCCATTTCTTGTTTGGAATGCATACATTTTGTATCTAATTGTGGAGCCTGTGTGTTTAAATTGCAGATTACATTTTACAGTGTTGTTCTTAAGCGGAATGCGATTTGTCAATATCCTGTTTTCACTTTTGTTGCCTCTCCAAATACAGACTGCTCGTAGTAATTATTATTTTCTATTATTTATTAATGAAAACACATCTTAGTTGGACTAATATACCTTTCTAAAAACAATCATAATAAAGGATTCTTGTAGTGCTCTGTTGGAGAGAAATATAATTATGCATTCTTGCCAAGAATTACATCAGTAATTTTCAGATTATGCTCTAGGGAAAACCAGCTTTAGAATCCACTAACAAGTATTTAGTATTTACTTATGTTGGGCTTCCTATGTGATTTTATATGCAGTATATTATTTTGCATTTTGATTCTTAGTAAACTTTTCAAAGTATTGATGTTACACTCAGGTTTAAACTGATCTACTAAATCATAACAAACCATCATTTTTAGAAAGGCTACCTGATGCGGCTGGTGGCCTAGTGGCAAGAAAGTGTGCTGCAATCCTGAAGGCACATGGTTGAAGGCCACCAGCTGCACTATGGATGAAGGATAAGCTATCTCCTCCTATGTGATTAACTGCCTTTGAAAATACTCCAGAGGGTCGAGTATGGATTGGTTCTGACTCTACGCAACAACAACAGCCTTTAAAAATAAGCAATTATTGCATTTGTAGGATTTGAAGAGACAGTCTAATTGAGGTAAGCAGAACAACACAGATATTGATTTCTGTTTTAATTCTCTCATTACTTAGTGGAAAAAATTAAGTTTAACAGACATGTTAGGAAGCATTAAGAAGTATTATCATTACAGACTGGCCTGTTACCTGGTTATAACTGTTGAGATACAGAGAGAGACAGAGAGAGAGAGAGATAAAGATGCACAGCTGTTAGACACTGACACTGCTACTTGGTGGGCATACCTTTAGCTAGAACGTGGATGTAAGCATGGTATGCCAGTGGGCTTTCTGGCAGGCTTGCTATTCCCTCTTACCCCCCAGCCTTCTCCCCTCAGTTGTCCTCTATGTCGCTTCTAGTGATCTTCTATTAATACCTTTGTCCAAATGGTACTGTATCTGACTCTGTTAGAGTATATATGTTTTAGTACAGCTATTTGCGTCTGTATTTCGCTATTGTTCACTGACTTTGTTATACATACATCTATACAGTTTCCTTTAAGAAAACAATCTTTCAGCCTCTGAGAAGTCTGTGCCATTCCATTCAGTTACTTGGCTGATTGTAGTTGATGGCTTATATGCAGCTTGGGAATTGCAAAACAGGCTTCAATGAACTTTCTACAAAACAAAGGCACAAGCCTGTGATTCCTAAGCACTCCTGAAGCTCTACAATGCTGCCATTGTGTGATCCCAATCTATCACTAGAGTTACACTGTGAAATAGCGAATTAATGCCTGGAGAATGCTTAGAACAATTTTAATGAAGAATAGATATTTGTGGTTACTATTAGTGAATAGATTCATTTGTTAACCTTTCCTCCCTCACCAAAACATATTGGAAAGATAATACTTTTAATTGCAATGTAGTAATATATTTTGATCACTTTAAAAAGTTTAGAGTTTTAAAAGTAGACATCATGGTGCTGATTCAAGAAATCCAGAACCAACCTATCTGGGGGGAAAGAGTTGCAACAAAAAAGAAAGAAGCTGTGTAGTTTCAATAATTTTCAATGTAAATGAAATATAATAGAAGGGTTTTATTTTTATACTTGCTTTGAGAATGAGACAAGATAGATACTTTTATACCCTAGGGAATCGAAGACCTAGACCTGGGCTCATTCATTTCTTAAAGTGTGTGTGTGTGTGTGTGTGTGTGTGTGTGTGTGTGTGTGTATGTGTATGTGTATGTAAGGAGCCCTGGTGGCACTACCTTTAAGTGACAGCTGTTAACTCAAAGGTTGATGGTTTGAACCCTGGTAAGCCTTATTGGACAGTATTACTGTGTTTTACAGGGCCACTGAAAGTTGGAATCAACACAATGGCACACCACCACCACCACCACCACCACCACAACAACATAATGTATATGCATTGAGGTACAGAGGTGAACAATTTACTCAACTTGGTTACAAAGTTAAGGGATATGAATATTTTAGCAAATACATACACTGACAACACAGTGAAGGGTGGGAACACAACATATGTTGCAAATAGCGCTGGATGCAGTTTTGTCAGGTTATCCAGAAGAGGTGATTTTTAATGCTGAACCTTCAAGGACCCCTGGAGGCATTTTCTAGAAGGATGCCAGGGTGAGGAGAAAGATTTACAATAAAAAAGAATAAGCATATGTAGAGACACAGAGTTATTAAAGGATCTGGGTGTTTGAAGAATTTTGTCAAGTGCAACATAATTAGAGAGCACTGTTTAATAGAACTATAATGTAAGCACATGTTGTTGTTGTTGTTGATTGCCGTCGAGTCAAGCACGACTCATAGAGACTCTATGAACAAAAGACCTAATGCCTTTCCATAACTATCATCAATTCCAAGCTCATAGAGTTTTAAGAGGCATGTGATTTCTAGTAGTCACATTTTCAAAAAAGTAGAAAAGAAACATAGAACATTAATAATATTTCCCCCTTTTTATTGTTATTTTAATGAAAGTTTACAGAAAAATTGGATTTTCATTCATTCATTGTTACACATTTCCCTCCCTTCCCACCCCAGTTCACTTAAAAATTTTTTTTCATTCATTGCTGCATAATTTCCCTCCTGCTTCCCCTCATCCACTTTGTTATTCACTTCTTATTCTGTATTGTCATACAGATTATGCCTAATCATATATTCCTTTTAAACAGTTCTTTCCTTCAACTGTTCCCTTGCAGTGTTAATTATTTATCCCCCTTTGCTCTGGAAACTAAGAAACTGGAAAAAAAAACCCCAGTATGTTTTATTTAACCCTAAATATTTATTTATTTTTATATTGTAGCTTCAAAGTCAGGTGTATATTGCTGTTATTGTCAGGTGCTGTCGAGTCGAGTATGACTTAGCAACTCTGTGAAGAACAGATCTATCCTGTACTTCCTCCTCACCTCTGACACACTTGAGCCCATTACTACAGTCACTGTGTCCATCCATCTCTTTGGTCTGTCCCTCTGCAAGGAATAACCTCTCCTGACACCCAAAGCGTGAGACAAAGTTCAGTGATTATTGAATCTACAGAACATTCTGGCTACCCTTTCTCCAAGACATATCTGTTTGTTCTTTTGGCAGTCCATATGATATCCAGCACTGTTCTCCAACACCACAGATCAAAGGCATCCATTCTCAAAGGTGCATAACAGGTGGATGCTAGACTTACAGTAACCTCAGCTGGTTCAACCCACTGCCACTGAGTTGATTCTAACACATAGTGACACAATAGACAGAGTAGAACTCTGCCCTATGGAGTTTTCAAGATTGTAAACTTTTATGGAAGCAAACTGCCTCATCTCTGTCCCTAAGTGTAGGTGGTAGGTTCAAACGGCCCACCTTGAGGTTAGTAGCCAAACATGTTAACCCTGCACTATCAGGGCTCCTTAACCTGTTCACTGGTGGCTTAATGGTAGGAATCATGCCAGCAACCCAAGGATGCTTGGTTTGAATCCACCAGCTGCTCCATGGGAAAGAAGATGGGCAGTCTCCTCTCACGTGATATACTGCCTCTCGCAGCCTGCTAGAGGTCCACCACAGCAGTCTGAAATGTATGGATGTGTGTATATGAGAGACAGACAGACAGACTGAGAGATGGAGAATAAGAACATATGTTTAAGTTGTTGTTATGTGCTGCTGAGTCAACTGTGACTCGTAGTGGCTCTATGCACAATAGCTCTGAACCCTGCCCTATCCTGAGCCAGTCTTGCTATCTCTTCCACCCACAGCTTCATTAGAAAATAAGGTTGAAGTGGTTCTAGAAACATTATTTTTTCAATGTTATTTTCTTTTGTATCTGTTTGCTCAAAAAGTTTGTATACACCGTATTTCACGTTATTCTTCATTCATATTGTGTTTCACACAATTATTCCCATGCATTATGTTTTATAAAATCAAGCACCATTGAACCTTGTCCATCATCACCCAATCTTTTCAGGACTCTGCTGGATCCTTCCCATTTCCTTCACCCCTTCCCTCTACCAACCAAACCGTGCAACCCTGTAGTTTCACCCCTACCCATCTTCTCCCCTGTGCTCCCACACCTTCCCTGCTTAGATCTCCATACATATTTTACTAGTTATCCTTCTATTTTTACAATAATAGTTTTATGCAGTATTTGTCCTCATGAGACTGTTAGTTGACTCATTGTAATGCTCTCCAGTCTCTCCCAAGTTATGTAGTATTTTTCAAAATCATTGCTCTGGAGTGCTGCGTAGTATTCCATTGTATAAATATACCACAATTTCTCAATCCATTCAGTTGTAGTTGACATTTGTGGTGTTTTCATGATCTTGAAATGGTGAATAACATCGCTATACAGATCTCCATTTGTGCCTCAGTTCTAATTTTTGGGGGGTGTATTCCTAGTAGTGGAATAGCTGGGTCATATAGAATTTCTATGTTCAACTTTTTGAGGAAATGCCAAACTGTCTTCCTGAGTGGTTATATACCATTTTACAGTCCCACTAAGAAACGTTATTTTTGCAAAGACTTTATGCTCAGCCAAATTTGAATTTTATCCTTATCAAGTAGTATTTTATGTTTGTGCTCCTCTATTTTCTAATGAAGGAGCACTGGTGGCCTTGTGGCAAGAAACTGTACTACAGTCCAGAAGGCACGTGGTTTGAATATACTAGCTGCTCCATGGGAGAAGAATGGGCACTCTCCTCGCGTGTGATTGACAGCCTCTGAAAACCCTCCAGATGGTCCATTATGGGATGGTTCAGACTCGACAATACACCGCAGTAACAACAGCAACAATAATCTCTAGTGACCAGTGTGGAAGGATCAGCTTTTAAATGTCTAATTTGTTGCAGACTGGTATCTTTTAAAAATGCAATAGAAGTGAATTAGAGAAAAATGAAAAGATATGCAAAAGAGAGTAACTATTTTTGTTGTCATTAGACTTGCTAACTACGCAATTTTTCAGCTATTGTCTCTAAAGCTTCTAATTCGACATGCCCAGTCGAATGTTCTCTGATTATGGATATGCTTATGCTGCCTACATTATAAATACTGGCTACTTGTGAAGATCAAACATTTGAAAGGTGGCTGATATAATGGAGAGATTGGATTTTAAATTTTGTATTAAAGGGGTCTGTCAGGGATGTATTTTATCTCCATACCTTTTCAATCTGTATGCAGAACAGATCATCCGAGACGCTGGGCTGTATGAGGAGGAATATGGCATCAGGATTGGTGGAAGAATCGTCAACAACCTGCGTTATGCAGATGACACAACCCTGCTCGCTGAAACTGAGGAGGACCTGAAGCGCTTGCTGCAGAAGGTCAAGGACTGCAGTCTTCAATATGAATTGAAGATCAATATCAAGAAAACAAAGATTCTCACCACTGGGCCAATTGGCAGCATCAGTATGGATGGTGAAGAGATTGAGATACTTAACAGTTTTAGTTTGCTTGGCTCCACAGTCAACACTCTTGGTAATAGCAGCCAGGAAATCAGGAGACGAACTGCATTGGGAAAGTCAGCTGTGAGGGACCTCTCAAGAGTACTGAAGTGCAATGACTTCAGGTTGGAGACTAAGGTGCACCTGATCCAGGCTATAGTCTTTGCAATTATGTGCTATGCATCGGAGAGTTGGACAATGAATAGGGATGATAGAAAGAGAATTTTTTCCTTTGAGCTGTGGTGCTGGAGAAGAGTGTTGAATATACCATGGACTGCTAGGAAAACAAACAGGTTTGTCCTGGAACGGGTGAAGCCAGAATGTTCCCTGGAGTCAAGGATTCTGAAGCTTTATATGACATACTTTGGACATGTTGCAAGGAGGGACTGGTCCTTGGAGAGGGACATCATGTTTGGGAGAGTGGAGGGACGGTGCAGGAGAGGAAGACCCTCGATGAGATGGATCAATTCTGAGTGGAGTGGTGGGAATGAATGTGTTTGAGACAGCGAGGTTGGCACAGAATAGAACAGCATTTAGGGCTCTTGTACATAGGGTCACTATGAGTTGCAAACGACTCGATGGCATATAACAGCAGCAACAACAACACCATTATTTTGATTAAAATTTAAGTAGTCACATGAGGCTGTTGGCTTTCAGGTAATACTAGATATTAATGTATAATACTAGATTAGTGCATTTTTTTCTCAATCTATTTGTCCACTTCAGTCTAGTAAAAGCAATTTTAGATTAGCATCACATAGTGCTCCTAGAGCATGGAAGCATGGATTCTAGAATGAGAAACATTTTGAGCATCTTGGACAAGTTATTTAATTTTTTGTTTCCCTAGTTTTTCCATTTGCCAAATGGAGAAAAATGTAAGTGACCTCTGATTGGTGCCAGAGTTCTGTTCTGACAGCTCTGAGGGACATTGGTTCTGATGAAGGTCAAATACTCCATTTGTTCCCACCACCCCCAACAAAGTACGAATCTACAAAAAATGGACCTTGGCATTTATTCAGTCTTGGCAATCCCTTGTAGAAACTTCTGGATCATCTGGCTATCCCTAGAAATAGGGGTGATCTATCTAATCAGCAAATTAGTGAGAATGGTCCTTCTGAATATGGCAACATTACATGTAGGACGTTACTAAAGCTGTTGTTTTTAGGTGCTTCCAAGTCAACTCCAACTCATAGTGACCTTATGTACGACAGATCCAAACCTTACCCAGTCCTGTGCCATCCTCACAATCCTTCTTGTGCTTAAACCCAGTGTTACAATCATTGTGCCAATCCATCTTGTTGAGAGTCTTCTTCTCCTTCTCTGACCCTCTGCCTTTCCTGTTGTTGATGATCAAGTAGGAACTGACCCATAGCTGACCATAGTGGGTTTTTAGAGGCTGCAAATCACATGGGAGGAGATTGCTCATCCTTCTTTGGAGTAGCTGGTGGATTCAAACCACATACCTTCTGGATTGCAGTGCAGTTTCTTACCACTGGATCACCAGAGATTTGCCCTTTCTGACAACACGCCCTAAGAATGTGAAATGAAGTCTCACCATCCTTACCTCTAATGAGCACCTGGGTTGCCCTTTTTTCAAGACAAGTTCTTTTGCCAGACCATGGTATAGTCAATTCTCTTCCCCAGCTCCACAATTCAAAGACCTCAGTTTTTCATCAGTTTTTCTTATTTATGATTCAACTTTCACAAGCATAAGAAGCAATTGATAATACCATAGCTTGGATCAGGTTTACATTAGTCTTTAAAAAGACATCCTTGCTCTTTGGCTTTTTGGATGTGAGCCCATGACAGTGGATTTTCTCAGTACAGCATATTTTTTTATTTCTTGGCTGCTGTTATCATGAGTATTAATTGTGACTCCAAGTCTAGTGAAATAATTGACAATGTCAATATTTTCTTTATGCACCATAATATTACCTATTGATCTGGTGGAGAAGATTTTTTTTTATGTTTTCTTGATGTTGAAATTTAATCTTTATCAAAGGCTGTAGTCTTTTCTTTGCTAAGTGCTTCAAGTTATGTTCACTTTATGTGAGCAAGGTTCTGACCTGGGAACTACCTGTGATAAGTACTTATACAGAGTTATATTGAATATTAAGTGAGTTAATGAGTGAGGTAATACACTTAGAACAAAGCCCAACAACAGATGAATGAACATGTAACTAATTTATAGATTTCCTGTTATCATTTTCTTATTAGCATTTTAAATTATGAGATATCACATAAATGATAACAAAACCTAATGTTTTTGTTATTAATTCTATGATTCTTTGTAGTAGCTTAGATCTCATCCTTCTTGCAATATATTACCATCTATGGCACATGGTAGGCATTCAGTAAATAAATTTTGGACATAGGTATTACAGACTCTTGGGGCACAGGTGAAAAAACAGTTCTTTCAGTGGAAGTTAAATTGTGGTGTTGTTGGTGTTGTTGTTATGTGCCGTCGAGTCGCCTGCGACTCATAGCGACCCTATGCACAACATCCCTAAACTCCGCTCTGTCCTGTGCCAATCGCACTGTCTCTGACACTCTCATCCCAATTATCCCAGTCACTGAATCAATCCACCTCATAGAGGGCCTTCCTCTCCTGCGCCGTCCCTCCACTCTCC